>NC_040036.1:65272039-65425620 GCF_003713205.1 Coffea eugenioides
GAAATAGGCATGCCAGGAAGTAGGTGATGGGATTGAAATCTATAGAGTAACATCCTTTCTTGGGAATTATGTCCATTTGATTTCACACCTACTTTGAGTACAAGGCGTACAGGAGATAGTATCGAGACGTTTGATGAGTGTTACGGCGAGTTACTAAACAGTTACAGAAAATTGCAGCTTTTATCATGAAAGGAACTTAACAAAAACTCAGCAGGTCATGTGCGTTGGTTGAGGGTTCCGACCTTCCGTATACCGTTTATATGTGTATAAAGTTTTTTCATGCAGTATTTGTTAAAAACAAGAATTTTTTCATGCTTTATGCCTTACCTGTACATTATTTCATCACACACTTTATCATCTTGACCCCATATTTAATATTTGATGCACAAGTACTTGACGTGGCTTTACACCTTGTTCAAAGAAGTGTTACTTTTGAGCAAGTGTGGTAGTTACTGACAATAAATGGATACAGATAATAAAACCACCAAACTTTAATGCCTGTGGTCGGTATTACAAGTTCTTAGCATATAGTTACGTTTTGTTTTTATAAAAATACTTGTACAAGGGAGGTTATTAATGACAATAAATGGTGTCTTTGGTCCATATAATAGGGAGATTTGGAAGGGCAGCGTCCTTCCCACCAAGTTTGGACTTCAAGGATGCATCTTAATGCTTTGAAAATGTAACTAATTTTTTTTCATTGTCCATACTCTTCATCGTACCATAATCTAAATGGCATTGGTGCCATGGATTTTCATTGTCCATACTCTTCATAGTGCCCGTATTACAAGTAGTTGGCATAGAGTTACGGAAAATATACATAAATATACATGTTCGGCTAATATTATTACTGACAACTGCAACTCGAAGAACGCAAAATACATGACTTAAAATCACATTTTATGGCCACAACCGATAAATAAACAGTATGTTACAAAAAGACGCACATTTCGTCGCTAATATGCCCAGGTCGAAAAACTACTATTTCAAAAACATCCTTTGCTACTATACAAAAAGAGTCCTGAATTTACATCCTTAACTATGATGATCTTGCAACCTTTTACTGTTTACTCCCAACCGTGGCGGCAATAGTGTCCTGAAACTTTGTATTATGCTCCGAACTACAAAGCCGCGCGGTGTACATAATTCGATATTTCGCAACATTTTCCTGCACAATTTCACCTCTTGTATTAGTAAACCCGGGGATTGAGGTATTTATTACCCGTTTTATTGCCACAAGTAGAAAAACAGATAGTTATAGAATATGATCACACCTCAGTAATTCGCACAGCCAATCTTCCACTCCAGTGTTCAAGAAAGGTCATCGTGAAAACTCCACTATCGAACCTGTACAGGTCAACATATTGTGACTCAGAAATATGGACAATATACTAAAGTGATTGTAGTACACATTGCAATAGTAAGGTATCGGGGTGGTATTGAAAGATCCCATATTTTACATGCGATCGGGTGACACATGAGGTACATCAGCAACTAAGAGTTTGAAAGTTGCAAAGTCAAGTTCCATCCCAAATTTAGCTGCCATTATCAGTCCGAGGGCACGTTGCTGCATGAAACAGAGTCAAGTAACTATTTGTATGATAAAAATTAATGAACAACTCCTATAAACACTCATACCAAGCGCTTTAGAACTATAATATCTTTGCTCTTTGCTTGTTGTGGGTCAGGGTCTAGCAGATGCACTATGCGTTGTGAGACATGGAAGGAGTACACAAACCAGCAGCTGTCTACGAGGACAGGAACAAGAATCTGCAGCAGAAAAAAAAATTTCATCAGCACGAGCATAATAGAGTAGTTTACCAATAACTTGCCAATATATAGCATGTCTCATCAATAGTTACGATAAGGTTATATCCATACCAACTGACATTTAGATGGATCAGTCGCTTTATCAGGCCCGCGGATCTTGAACAACTTCATAAGCTTAGTAGTTAGGATGTCATCGGATTGTGTTTCGAATTTTCAAAGATTCAAAATGCCATCCTGTTAGCAATCAGTACAAGGGGATATAGATGTTTAGGGTGAATTTCACTGACTCGGGTAATAGATTGGTACATGCATTTGTACGAAACTTTGATAATATTTTATTGAATGGTAGCCATTATCTAACAACAATTTTAATGCTTACAACTGCTATAGGCTCGACAATATAGCGCTTGACTCTACTGGTTGTACTAGCCTCCCCACCCCAGTTTATATGCCGGGCAAATATGTCCATGACCTGCGTACAGTTACAGCCAAGTAACAGAATGGGTTTAGTTACTGCCATTTGGAAAACGTATCGCTTTACCTTACCAAACCAACACAATGTATTATTTCTCGGGTTGAAAAAATATGCCTAGCCCGAGTCGACACATGCATGCCATCACAAAGAGTCCTGAGGTCATCTCGTGTTAGAGAAAGTTGGAACATTTGAATGAGTGTCTCCCTGCCATTACGTCAGACAAAGAGTTACTTTTAAAATTGACAGTTGTTAGCAACCATGTTCTACAAAAAAGTAAATGCTTTATCATAAAGTTACATTCAACTTCAGCCAACAAATACTAGCGCTAATAAACCATGCATTCCCTAATATTCATCAATTTTACTACCTTATGCTAGTTCTTCATTACAAAAAGGATGTTCAAGAAACATAACTCGGGAGAAATATTACAATCTTATGGTTACAATTGATACCATTTTAGCCTAAATTGAATTCCAATTCGAAGAGCATAAAAATGCATGAATTGATTACGAATGGACTGGAGGGATGCATTTAACAAATAGTGGCACCGATAAATCCTTAAGTGCCTGTATTATAACCTCATAATCGTATGATAAATATATAGGAACCTTATTTGGGATTCTTATGTACCTCCCACGCGAATGCAGCGATCCTTTTGTCGTAAATGCTTATTGTCACATGCGAAGGCAGAACGTACTCGGCTGACCGTAGCATGCTGCTTTTCTTCGTTGCCCGAGCTGGCCTGTGCTCATTCTCATCTTCAACAACTGCTGCAGATATCAATACATCAGAAAATTGAAATGTTATGTAGTTCACACTGACAGAATAATGATTAGGTATACATGTTATACAAAAATTTAATGGGGCAGCACATTGCAATAACGTTTAACCGATCAGCTAAGAATTCTTCAATTCATATGCAAAACTCAAATGTAACTATTAATTCAGACTGAATACTATCAAGGTTTCCATCCTCTGGACACAACATAATAAAATTAATTTGTGAGTACTTGTACATCAAATTCAAGACACTGTTTTTTTGTTCACTAACCTTTTCTTTTGCGACTATAAGACCGCAACCTTCTCGGTATGTGTGGCAGATCCAAAGGATGTTCAATTCGAAAGGGACCTGTTGAGTCATCTTGGATGATTGTTGGGGTATCATTTGGCTTGTACACACTGTCTGAAATGTCCTTCCCATCACTTGTGTTGCCAACATTTTCTGCCTCCTTCCCATCAGTGGTTCTCCCACTTTGCTCTTTTCCAACTGTCTTCTGCCCCATCGAATGTTGATTTGTTGGTTCAGTCTCATCTATTGCTCTGGTTGAGGTCCCAATGTCATCATCATTACCGCCTGCATCTTGTTCTTTTTCACTATCACCGTCATCATCAGCATTGGAGTCCTTTCCTGCTTCTGCCGATTGTTATTCTGAATGATCTTCACTGTCCATATGAAGATGTATTTGCTCTGAATCAGACATCTTCTGTTTTTGCTTTTCGTTTGAAACGACCTCTGTTGTTGCTGTTTTGGCTCTAGGATGAGAACACAGCAATTCTGCAATATTTAATATCCTTTTTTGGCAACTCACTGTCATACTGTACACTTCTGAAAGCTCAACCTGCTTATACATTAACAAACCACAATGAATAGCCCGTTTCGACTTAATCTGAACAGATGAATTCATCATATTATGCATTGATCTGTATTACTTCCTCATGGACCTCATGAAATCTGCCTGTTCGCTTTCAGGTGGTGAAATATTTTTCAAGAAAAGTTACATGAAAATGACTAAGGTGTATTTGGCACACGAATTGCATGAAGTATACAATTAACTTTGTATTTTGCATGAATAACATTCGAGAATTTTTTTTCTCTCTCGTTTCTGTCATAAAATATGGAACAAACGACATGAGCACACTACGTTTCAAATGTAGCTAGATTATAGCTGACCACTAGTGTTATTTGTGATCGGCGTTTGAAAAATCTTGCCACCTTTTTACAAAGCTTAACTACTTCTTTGTCCCATACTCCATTTACAACTAACTTTCCTGATTTTGTATGTCAAGCATAGCAAACGCAAAATGATTGTATGTTGTACGTCAACACTTAATGATTGTATTTGACAAGATTACTTTCCTAAGTTACGTAGCTGTGGCTGCTTACAAATGATTGTTCAAATTATAAAAAATGTATAACTTTAACTTAAGCAACAATAGTGCATAATGAAGTATCAGTTTTAACAGTTAGGCAGCTTACTGCGATATCATGATGCCCGCTGTCCATCATTATTCCAACTAGTTCAGGGGGTAGTTCATTTATCTGTGCACCAGATTCAGCCTCTTCCTCTTCATGCGTCCCAATCTACGAAAACAAAATCAAACCATCACTTCATAAGTACATGGTATGTGTGGCCTATACATACAAACTAGTAAGTTAAAATCCATCAAAAAAAAATTATCGCTCTTACTAGTTTTCCTTTTCCATAAACTCCGAGATTATCGATCTCCAATGCATCCCGTTCTAAAATTAAAGCATCTGTCCATGCCTTTGCTCTTGGTGTAACTCGAGCCACTCTGTGCTTCAGTATTGTCACTCGATCAAGGTAATGCACCTGCAATTTAATTAGACACTGACACATCAATTATATCACATGCAATTCAAGTACTATGCATAAACAACCTTCATGTGCCTACTTAAAATTTCTTTCGTTGCATCCCCTACTACTTAGATCACTTACTAACTTTCAATATCACTTAACTAAACTTACCAGTAGGACAAACATGCAACCCCCAACATATTGGTGCTGCTTTCCGCTTTTCTTCTGTACTTCTAATATCCTATTGCATAGTACATTTCTAATGTACTCTGCCCAGTTTAATGAGGGCACCTCAGTAACCACCTTCGTGCAACCCCATAGCCGAATTTTATGCTCAGCCCGTGTAGTTGGAGCTAATAGACATCCACAAGCAAATGCAACAAATAGTCGCTTGAACTCGTCCCCACCGCTCATGCTTACTAACTCTTCGGGCAGCTCTTTCCATTTGTATGTTCGGCGACTTGGTCCAGAATCTCCACCCTCACTGCTATCAGTATCTTCAACTGGTAAGGGGCCATCATTTGGGATTCCAAGGATTAAACTGATGTCTTTTGCTGTTAAGGGTAGCACACCATCTCTATGTAGCTGAAAGCTACTTAGTGTAGGATTAAAATTGTCGATCAGCCAGGTTGCTATGCCGTTCGGAATGGAGCGACACTTTATTTCCAGCAGCCCTCCAAACCCCAAATCTCTGATTTGCTGTTTTTTTGTTTCATCAATGTTCGATGCTAACCAAACCATCTGATTTGGTGAACAACGAATGGTGTACTTCGGATTCTATAATCAAGTTCAAGCACAAAAACTAGTTAGACATACACACATTATCACGTAACATCCTATTTCAACATCCATGCCTTGTGCTTACCTTAATCTGCTATTTTTTTGGTATAGTTTTTTCAAGCCGCGCCATTTCTCTCTTGTACTCCTCTTTCTCTTTTCGATTCTGGATTTCTTCCTCGCTCAACTTATCATATGCTGCTTTAACCATTTTATTATACTGCATTGGATGCATATAATCGTGAATCATGTTATATGTAATTCAGCATTTTCTAATACAGATTAATATCAGAAACCTCCCCTAATGTTTGTTCTAATCACATGTAGCACCCCCCAAGTTTTTGAAATCACACATAGCATTCCCGACAGTAGGATGTGACAGGTTCTCCTAATCAAAAGGTGAGAAATTACCCAAAAATCACCAACATCTATCCCATGCCACAAACAACCTTAACTCATTCAGAGGCAAAAAGAAATTCGGATAAGTATTGTTATACCATAACCAAAGTTGAACGGTCATAATTTAAAAATAATCAATGCAGTATATGGAGACCAATATTCCACTACAAGAACTAAGAAGAAAACTGCATACCAAAAAAGATAAAAAAAAATAAAAAAATTCTTTTGACAAACTGCTGATAACTGTTCTGAATTATGTAATATTCTTTGTACAACGTGTAACTCTAATTGAACTATCTGTAAAACTTACCAACACAAGTACGATTATTACATACTGTACCCATATCTACACTAACAACTTATCACACTTCTGTTGCAAGGATGTACAAGAAGTTTATACAAAATTACAAAATGATCAAAAAATGTTACACTATTTAGGGATGATTAATCTAACAACTGTTCTTATCAACCTCCCTAATATTAATTAGTCATGCCGTTTCCAGTAATGTTAACTTTTGGCAATGGACATAGTGCCATTGCCAAAATCGCAATTCCTAACTACATAATTGTCGCGCCCCACTTTTTGAATGAGTGAATGATGTGTGTGATGTGATGTTTGTGTGGTGTGTGAACGTGTGCAAAAAACGGAAAAGTAAAAGGCCATGGGACTTTGGAAAGCGACGATTTGGCCAAATGAAATTTTAAAAAGGGTTTTTTTAATATGAAAACGGAGTCGCCACTTGGTATAGATTGGGGGTGTACCAAGTCACCCAAAAAGTGTTTTTAAAGACAAAGTGGTGAAAACCCTTTTTAAAACAACTCCTAGTCCACGTAAGCCAAAGAAAAAGGTTCGGGGGTCACGTTTGACAAAGGGGAAGGCAAGGATAGAATCCAAGGCACCCCTTTGACCTAGCCAAGACTAGTTGCGCGACTTAACCTTACCTCTCCTAGTTTTCTACCCAATGTATGTTCGCATGTTGGATATGACTATATGAATGCAAAACGGAAAGGAAAATGCAATCCTAAATTCTACGATGTCTCTCGTGAGGCTTTTGGTCCCAAACCACATGAATTGTGGCGGCCAACAAAGGAAAACCCCATAGAGGTCGATTAATGCAAATGAGACTCAAGTGTGCAAGTGTGAAAGTGTATGAAAGAAATTAAAAATCCAAGTGTTTGTGTGCAAGTGTATGAAAAGGTGCACGTGTGCAATTGTATGAAAATTCCAAGTGTTTGTGTGCAAGTGTATGAAATATAGTGATAAGTGCATATAGGTGTAATTAAATGCAATTTTGTGAAGTAGAAATCAAAATGAACAATAAGGAAAGGAAAATGTGAATTGAAAAGAATGAGTGAGTGATAAATGAGAATGAATGAACCTAAGGGAATGCATCAGGTCGGGTATGGGAATGACTCCTAACTTGTCGACTTCGATTTTCCCTTTGATTAGAAGGCGAAACTAGCGTGCTAAGGCTATCGAGTAGCCACACTCGCTCGTTCCCCTTATCAGAAGGGGACCCTCAAGCAAATGGACCCTACAACTATCATGATATGCAAAAATCCTAAAATGAAGGGAAAGGGGGTTCGAGGAGCATGCCAAGTGATAAAACTAAGAAAAATGCATGATATGTGGTGATCATGCACTTAATGAAAAAAAGGAAAAAAGAACCTATTGGGTCTAGCATTGGACTAGCCCTTTCTATGAATTCCTAATGAAATAATGAGCCACAACTAGCGTTGGACTAGTGTGGTGGCGTACATTCATCCATTCCATTCATTCATGATTATGAAAGCAAGTAGACATGCCAAAACGCTCGTAAACACGTAACACGTAGCACTTAGCATGCTCGACTAGATGCAAGAGCCTACTAAAGCAATTAAACATGTAGCAACAAAAACAAGCAACCAAGGGGAAGGGGAAACGGACCAGATGCTCTCCGAGCCCTATCTATTACAAGCCAAGAGGTGTACACATACCCCATGAAAGCATAAAGGGGAAAGGAAAATGGACCAGATGCTCTCCGAGCCCTATCTATTACAAGCCAAGAGGTGTACACATACCCCATAAAACTTAAATAAAAGTAAAAAACAAGTAAATGCATGCAAGGAGGTAAGGAAAGCGGAGTAGGCATGCATATTCACATAACACATAGGAGCACGTAGGGTCAAATGAAGTGCAAATGAAGGATAGAGTGTACCTCCCTTGAAGCGACGCCCTAACGTAGTGAAATTACTAACTTACCCTCCAAAATAATAAAAAGGTCAAGGTACCACTTAAATTATCAAATAATCACATGAAACAAAAATTAAATATGAAAAATGAAAGTTAAGCACTAAATTGAGTCAACTAAAGTATTTTCATAGACAAACCAACCATGTACAAAGCAATTAATGCAAGAGGGACTTAATTAGAAGGACTGAAAATTTCTGAAAGAGAGTAAAATAAAATATCAAAATTGATGACTTAAGATGAGACCCATAAAAAATCAAATGCAAAAATGCGATTAGAACACAAATCCAAACTAAAAAAAATCTATTAAAACTTATTGAACCTCAAAATGCATCCTAAAACTCACTAAACGTCTTACCCAAAATCATGTCAAAGCAAACCAAAAGCAATTAAGATTCTAGAATGACAAAAGTGATTAAATTATTCAACTAATTGGACCATAACAAGACAAGGGGGGAATTTAGGGGGTCAAAATGCAAGTGTTTTAGGACCTAATTGTAAGAACATGGAATGTAATTGGGCCATAGTGAGTCAATGGGGAACTTGGGGGGTTAAAGAGCAATTTGTAGCAATTATCCATGCATGCAACGTAGAAGATTTCTGCAACAATGTTTCAACAAGTAAAGCAGTCCGGCCATTTCTATTTCCGCAAGTGGATTTCAACTTCAAAACACCATCTTGAACTAAAAACTTTTCAAACAAACATCAAAGTTTTAATCTAAAACCAAACCAACAGCAACATTCATCATTCCAATCATACAAACTGAAGCTGAGATCATGCAAACTCTGGAAAACTTTCATGCAAACAAAGCAAAACAAAAGCTGTCACAACCCCAAGCGACTCTCGGCAAGCAAGATTCATGCAACTTTTTGATCTATTCCCAGTCAAACATGGATACAACTTGACAACAAATGGGATTCTTGGAGTACTTTATGCAGGTCTCATATGACAAAACAAAACAAGAAGCTTTTGCAAATTTCTGCTGCAAGCTTTTGCAGCCTCAAATCATGCGTGTTTCATACCAGCAAAATGCACAAAGTTCATTGTTTGCCAACCCAATTCATATGAATCCCACATCACAGCTCTAAACCAAACCATTAACTATACCACCACCATGATCCTAACAAGCTGGAAATTCAAGAAGATGTCATTCAAAATTCTGGGATAAAACTCAAATGGTTCGGCAGCTTCCAGCTTCTCAAAACAGATTTCATACAAGACTTCAAAAAAAATGACAAAGGCCATCATTGAAACCATTTTAAACCTGGACAGTTTGATTAACACAAACCAAACTTGAGCACTAAACCATTGAAAACAGATGAAAACCAATGAGGAAAAAGAACAGAGAGAATGCCGCTGCAGAGAAAACAGAACCAGCTATCATTTTCTGCAGCACTATTTCGCTTCCCATAGTGTCAACGTAACTACGCCGCAGAAATGTTCTTTTCTTCCCCAACCATGTTCATGCCATTTCCTTATTCCAATTAAACACGTTTATGCAAGCAAACCAAACAGAAACAAGCTGGAATTATCATCTAATAAATTCAGTCAAGCTTGGAACCGAAATGGAAGAAAGCAACAAGACAAGGCCGTGAGTTTCTGGTTCAATGAACTGAGATGCATTTTCCAGCAAATGCTCAAACACGATTCAAACATTTTAGGCTCAAACATGCCAACCCATCTTCACCCATCCAAACAGAAAACTTAACAGGACATCTTGCAAAGCATTGAAACAACATTCTGCTCAATATGAAACTATAAATTTGAGCCCGGAAAATTCGAAGGAACATATGCCAACTTTTGGTTATTTTCCGAAGCTTTCGGATGCTTTGACATCTAGCAAACTCTCATGGCAGCAACAAATTTTAATAGCAAAACAACAAGGATTCAATCCTCCCAATTTATCATCAAGCCGCGGTCAAAACATGCAAAAGAAAAGAAATCAAATCTAAACGGAGGGGCAGGACTTGCCCAGACATGTTCATCTTATGATTACAAAATTCTGAGCTTTCCATCAAACCCACGGCGTGGCAGACTAATATGGTGAAATAATCATACCCCAACATAAATATGGCCATAAACGAATTGACGGAAGCCATGCTTTGACACTTGAAAGGAACCGAATCCTAAAGAGAAAACTTACAATGCTTTCGTTTCTAAAACCAACTTGAACTTGGATGGTGGCGGTGTTGGAGGTGGTCGACAGGCCGCAGCAGCAATAGGCGTGGACTGGTGGTTGGAGCTTTCCTTGCTTATGACTATCGTTCGAATCCTCGAAGGAACCTTCTCCAATTTCCAGATTTCCCTCTGCTCCTGCTGAAACTCTCCTTTCTCTCTCAGACCTCAGCCCAGATTTCTCTTTCTTTCAGCCGACCACTCTCCCCAAAACTCTCTCGGCTCCCTTTCTTCCTTTCTCTTTTTCTTGTCCTTCTATCCCTCGTTGGTTCTCTCCATCCGTCCCCCCTCTCTCCAAAACCTCCTCTTTTCTCTGTTGTTCTCCTACAGCCGTTGTTTCTCTTTCTTGCGGCTCCCCAAAAAACTTCCCCCAGATTCTCTCTACCTTGCGGCTGTTGCTTTCATTTTGTATTTATATGGGGGACAAAACCAACCCTAAACCTTCAGTCCTTTTTCTGTATTTGCAGCCAAGGGCTGCCCGAAGCTCTCAGATTGCAAGCTGCGGCAAAACGCAGCATCATGCCGCGTTTCTTTTTTTTTTTTTTTTTTTTTTTTTTAACTTAATAAATACAGAAATGATAAAATATAAATAATAATAATAATAACAAATTGCCAAAAACCAGGTAAATAATAATAATGAAAATAATTTAAAAACTAAACAACTAAAAACAACAAAAATGGCCATTTTTCCATCTTTTTTGTTTCATTTTTCATTTTTCATATTTTTCATTTTTTCTTTCAAGAAAGCATTGAATTTAAATTACAAACGACTAAATCATATTTTTTTTGAATGCTTTTTTTTCCTTTTTCTTTTTTTCAACAAATTCTATGATAAAACTTAAAAAATAAAACTGGAAACTAAAAACTAAAAATGAACACGACAAGTAAAAAACTAAAAATGAAATTACACCAAAAATTTGGTGTCTACAATAATAACACAATCTAAATGTAGTTCAAAGATGATGGGAATTCATGAGTATATACCCTAAGCGAGCCATTTCTACTACATAATGGGGTATCGCAATCCATATGTTTCCAAAACACCATCTACAAGCAATAATCTAGACACTGAGGATTGCAATATTAATAACTTACAAACTACATTCGACTACGATGCAGAAAAAAGCTATTTATACGACCGCATTTTCCCAAATATGGAAGAACAAGTTTATTTACCACTACAACCACATTCTGAAACTATTGCTGCCATTATGAGAATCCATACTCACATTTTTTATCCCCGTTCGGATCAATGTAACATTTTTTAAATAATGTGTAACTCTACGTGAATTATTTGTAAACCTTAATAGCAGAGACGCAATCTATTGTAAAGATATACAAGAAACTTACATAAAATTACAGAATGTTCAAAACGTGTTACATTATTCAAGGATGATTGATCTAACACCCTTCCCTACCTCGCATCCCTCCAAACGATACATATCAGCATACTCCATGGTGTATGAAGATATGTAATTGTGTTACAACCCTGATGCTATCCTATTATTTATTAGATGATCATTTACATATACTAAAAAACAAGATTTAGACCTGTTTTGCTACTAGGAAATAAACTCTTTTTGGGCTATGGGTACAGGTGGAACAAAAATAAAGTCTCTATCCTACAATTCATTTTTTTGCTATCATTTTGAAATAGAGAGGCTGACAATGACACCAAAATTGTCATTGCAGGGGTGCTAAGTGTGATTTCGAAAACATGGAGGGTGCTAGGTGTGATTAAAAGAAACCTCAAGGGAGGTTTCTGATATTAACCCTTTTCTAATAGTGTTTTTTACTTTTACCGTGCAACAACTATAAACAATTAATGCTTTATTTAGTTCTTAATACATACCTCTGTTATCTTAATGCCTTTCGCTGGAACGGTGCTTTGATACTCCTTCCTACACACATTAAATATTAACCAATTAGCTGTGCATTCTACTCATGATTATTATTTTCAATAAACATCAATATTACCTAAACTTCATCCACGCATTCAACGGTGGAACTGGTTCTCTAACTTCACTTTTACCCGCTGCCTCTATTCCTTCATTTTCGCCTAAACTCTTGTTCCGTCTTTCGCTTCTTATTCGTGCCATCCTATTCATGCATAACAACAAATACAATAAACATATACCACCGAAGTCTCAAATACGACATACGAGTTACACGCTAACATTTCTACTCTGTTTCTTCTATGTACTTGTTAATCCACACCATATAACATTTATCCAACACTGTGTTCATGCACAATAAATAATACAATCTAACATACATCAATGCAGTCCAAAATACGACATTCCAATTTCAATCTAACAATTCTCTTCTCTTTCTCGCCGGTACCTGCTAATCCACACCATGTAACATTTATCCAACACCACGTAACACTTATCCAACACTTTGTTCATGCACAAGAACTAATACCATAAACATACATCAATGCAGTCCCACGTACGACATTCAAATTTCAATCTAACATTTCTCTTCTCTTTCTGCCTAGTATCTGCTAATACACACCATGTAACAGTTATCCAACACCATGTAGCATCTATCCAACATTTTGTTCATGCACAACAACTAATACAATAAACATACATCAATGAAGTCCCAAATACGCCATTCAAATTTCAGTCTTAACATTTCTCTTTTCTTTCTATCCTGTACCTATTAATCTACACCATGTAACAGTTACCCACCAATATGTAAGATTTATCCAACATTGTCTTCATGCACGTGAACTAATAGAACAGATACACTAATGAAAATCACAAAATGAGACATACCAATTTTACACTAACATTTCTACTCTTTGCTTCTCTGTGCCTGTTAGTCCACAACATGTAAGACTTATCCAACATTGTGTTCATGTACATCAACTGATACACTAGACATACACCAATGAAATCTCAAATATAACATACCAATCTCAGACTATCATTTCTAATTTGTCCTTCGCCTCTACCTTTTGTCATTTTCTAGATCTTTTCCTTATACTATGTACTACATCTCACAAGTTTTGACTTTCTTATGTTAATGCTTTACACTTTAACACACCGTATCAATGTTTCTCCATGTCACTTTTTTCCTACATAACATAATTTTTAGCCAACGTGCTATATTACCCTTCATTGCACTAAATTATCTTGTCACTATTTAGTTTCGCAGTGTATGATACACTCAACGCATTATACTATCTACTTAGCATTTCGTAATTCAGCATCTACAGCCATTTTTTACACCTACGAAATCCCAAACCCATTCACACATTTTATCAAGCAGTTGTGCCGCAAGATTTCCCCCTCCTTTCCCACTCTCCTGTTTCGACGATCACATACAATTTTACATAACACTTCTATCACGCTGAACTTTTTTACTTACTATACACAAAAGTGTCATAGTGTACACCAAAAACAACCACAAGTAAGGTCCTTCCACTTTGAAGTATAAATTACACACATTACTGTATCATCCCAGGTTTCCACATGTTTTACCTTTACGATTTGTGGTCTTTCACTGCTCAGGATCCCACGCTCTTCAACTTTGTAACTTGGGTTCACGTTTCTTCTTCTTTTACTAAAGCCGATTCACAACAAATTGGAACTTCTGCCACCACTTCTTCCTTCTGCTTCCTCTGCTCAGCCTTCAACAATGCCACAGTTCCACAGCTTGACTCCAATGTCACATTGTTCTTGCCAATCTCCTCTTTTTCTCTATTATTTCTCCTCTCGTCTTTTGCCCTAGTTTTTGACAGTTATGAATTTCGAATTTCAGCAACTGCTTCGTGGGTTTGGGAGAGAGTCTAAGTGGGAACCTTCATTTTCAATCTTTCATTTTGGGCGGGAGGACGCTTACCAACGTTGCTTCCGTTTCGTAACTTGCCGTTACCCCAGATACGATTTTAGATTTTTTTCCCTTCTCAGTTAATAGAACGGCGTCGTTCTTTGCCCTGCTGAGTACTTGCTGACTTGGACCATTTCTCGCCTCACGTTCGGTCTTGTGAGGACCGCTCCTGCCCCGTATCCATCTCGAGCTATTGTCACCGAAGAGCCAGGAAGAAGGTAACCTTTTCCAATCAATTACATCACGTCTCTATTTTCCAACCAGAAAAAAAAAAGGTGAAGGACCACCAAACTTGCCACCAATCTCCTTTTGCCGCGTCAAATGGGTAAACAGCCAATCACCTTATCCCAAATGGGCAAACAGCCAAATATTACTTGGCTGGGTTCTTCACTCTACCACTGGAAACCCAAGTAATAACTTAAAACGAAAACAAATTTTTGGACGAACACTCTCCAGCAAATCACACGTCGCCACGTCAGCAACACAAGCACCTTCTTGAGGAATTGCATTCCCACTTTTATATATATGTTAATTACATAATCTACTTAAATGGCACTATTTAAAGCCGACTCTTAGGTTGTGTTTGGATTGCATTTTTCGTGATTTTTCATGAAAAAATTACTGTAGCGATTTGATGTATGTGAGGGAAAAAGATAATAGGGAAATGTGATCACGGAAAACGACGTAATTTTTTGACGGAAACCGGCAATCCAAACAAGGCCTTAGTTTTCTTACATTAGCATGAGATACAAATTTATTACAAAGCTAATCTCGGTATACAATTAGTCTATGTGTTTCGTATATAACTTTTAAATACTAACTCAATAATCTCCCTTAGTTTTTCTTTGTAAAAAAATACCCTGTATCTAGCAATTCAAGTCTTAGTTTCCTTGTATTAGCAAACATGTCAGTTTTCACTTTAATGTTTGTATAGCATTAGTAGTTAGTATAACTTTTAAATAGCAACTAAGTAAATACTATGTCCTCTATGGAATTTTTTAGCTGGTATCCAGTGATCACTAATTAGCAGTATAAATATACTTATTATATGAATATAAACAATTACAATTATTTTATCCTTGTATTTAGACACTTACAAATTAAGTACACTTAAAAGAAATTCGCATCTGAGACCCCTCTTAATGAGTCTCTCATTGGGCACTTGCTATCCAAATCATTCTGTTTTAGGTATGATTACTTATAGGTTTAAAATAGCAACTAGAAATACCATATTGATATGCAAAATAAAACAAAAAAAAGACATGACAAAAAGAAGAAATCAAACACAAGTAGAAGACGATTCAGCCACAAGTACAAATTTTTAATGCTAAATTTAATTGAACTAAAAAATGAAAAAAGAAAAAATAAGAGTATTAGTTAAAATAAACACCAAAATTTTCAACTTTTGTCTCTGTCTGAACCAGTATCGATCTTTACTAATTCCATTGAGCCTATTTCAGGCATTGACTCTTTTGCCAAAATCTACTTTTTGAAGGCAATTTTATTTTACTTAGAATTCTTTTCTTACATCATAAATCCTAGTTATTAAATATTTAAATAGTTATTCTTATTCTAATTTTTTTGGCAAATCCTATAAAGGGGGTGAGATGTTAGTCCAAATTTTATTAATTTTTTGGAATAAAATATTACATAGATTGGAGAGGTTTCTAGACCAAATCTCCCAAAATAGCTGATGAAAATAATCTCATGAAGAATAAATAGTACTACTCCCTTACAATTTCCTTTTGCTAGAATCTACCTTGTATATAAAAAGAAAGCCAAGTTACTGTAGCTAACCATCTTTTTGACACATGTATTGTATATATTTTTGACAAGTGGACCTTTGATTATTTTACCTAAATTTTTCCTTCCCCTTTTTTGATTCAATTGGGCTAAAGGATTAAAATATTTTTTCTCCTTGAGAAAATCAACTCCATCTCTTCTTTTTCTTCTTGCAGTAACTACTGTCATCCCTCACCTTTTTTATTTTTTATTTTTTAAAACTAATCTAACTAAGATTGTTGCCATGTTCTTTTTTTTTGTCAAGATGATAACTACCTAGCAAAAAGAATTCTTTATTTTTTTTATCCCATTTTACATTTTCTTTTCTTCCTTTTTTCTTCATCTCTAATCTCTCATGTTTGCTCTATTTTTTTATCATAATGTTATAGCCAACTGGCATTTGTTTGTTAAATTTATAGGATGATGTTTTATTTGGTAGTTCTTCATGGATAAAAGTGAAATATTAAAATATGTAAAAAAAAATTTAGAATTCATTTTATACCAATGATCATTTTCTATGAATAATAGAACAAAAATTCATTCTTTTATTTTCTTCTCCTATGATTTGATTTCTTACTTCACATTTTGTTTCCTTTTCTTTGTTTTTTGGTTACATTTTGTAATTATCTACAATTTTGTGTATTTGTTTAGGAGAAAGATATATCATGTGATGTTTCCACCAAGATAAAATCTAGCTAGGCATTTTTGTTTGTTTTTTAATTACTCAAGTGTTGTAGTATGAATTGCGTTGGTATACAAGGATTGCAGTCGATGGTGGAAGTCACAATTGAGGCTTTCGGCCTAGAGTGTGACTTGACAAAAAATTGTTAGAAATTTCAATTTTGATTAGGAAGATGTTTTTGCAATAAAAAACATGTCAATTCTAATTTGTATATGTAGACCAGGAAACATGGCAATTCATATTTTTATCTAACTTGCTATTTATATTCAGGAGCTGCAGGATAATGTTGTCACCTTTAGGCAGAATTTAAATAGATGAACTGGATTCTTCTATCAAAAGAAAGAAAAATATGCAAGTTTATAGTAAGCTATATTGATGTTGAAGATTGTGCCATGTTTTAGTAGCTTCCTAAATTTTTTCTCATTATTAAAGTACTAAAAGTATTATGACTGCTTTTGGTATAGTTTTAACTAAAACTATACTACTATTAATACACCAATGCACTTATAGTGTATTAAGTTTCTCTCCTTTTTGGGTATCATCATAATAGTGGTTCAAAAATATTTATTCAAATCACAATAAATAGAGAGGTTGACTTCATAGATGGAATTTCTCTTCACAACAAATTTTGAGAGAAATTTTATTTATACTCCATATTGTGTTAATTGTGTTCCTACAAAAAACAAAAACTATACGATAAAAATAATAGCGAAAGTATGATTAACAAAAATGAGAGTTCAAATAATATTTGTCAAATTTAATTGCTTTGATGCTCAATTTTTCTCCTATATTTCTATTCATTCATCATGTGTAAAAATAATTTGATGCTATGCATTCGACGGGCAACGGGCATTTTGGTCATTTTACATAGCACGTAACTTTGATTGCACATGGCGTAACTTTGTTTGCACAACGTGTAACTTTAGTAAACACGGGCCCCACACACGTTGTGAAAATCGATGTACAACTTGTAATCTGGACCGCACATTTTTTTTGGCCAAAATCTAGCCGTTGACTGTTCAGGCCTTCAGGGACGGTCCCTGCCCCTTGTTCGCATTCGAATAAATTTCTAGGGGGCCCAAACTGTGTTTTGCATAGTTCAAGTACCTCTAGTGATGAATAAAAGAAAATTTGTGATTATCTAAGTATAGCAAGCCTTTGACGTGTCGAGGTATGGTCCTATCATCAAACGTAGCTGAAGTGCGGCTTGAACTCGCTTTCTTAGCCAAAGTATTCGCAGCTGAGTTTATCTAACGATAGCAGTGTTGAAAGAAAATGTTTGCTTGATTAATCAATTGCTGAATCATAAGAACGAGATGATCTATCTTCCATGGTATGGTTGCCAATCCTAGAACTAATTGCATGAGACTTAAAGGGTCTATCTCAACGAGAATCTTGCAGTAACCTTTATCTAGACTAAACTGCAGACCCTGAAGAAGATCGGAAGCCTCTGCTGCCATATTTGTTTGGATAGCATAAAGGAGAAGAAAGCACCAAATAAGTTACCAGAATGATCTCTGATAAGGCCCCCTCCTCCAGAATAGCCTGGATTTCCTTTTGAAGAACCGTCCACGTTCAGCTTCACCACTAGAAGTGCCAGTGGATTCCAGGAGGTAACCTTAGCTACCCCTAATTTTGGGAGTGGAGAAAAGGAATATTAGCAAGACTGGCTAAGGAGATACCCGCTGGCTGCTTCTGTACAAAAGGATGCGCATAGCCAATTGACTGCAAGAGAGATAACACTTGATGAGAAATCTGCACAGCATTAACCAGCAGGCCTTCATAGAAAGATTCATTTCTTGCCTTCCAAAGCTCCCAGTAAATGATAGAGGGCAAAATATCAACCAGTTCACCAACTAAAGAGGAACTCGAAGAATGAGACCACCACCCCTATAATTTGAGAAGGATGTTATCAGCTGAAGGCATATGGAAACTGAGCAGACCTTCGAACTTACAGCAAACTCTCTGAGTCATTTCATAACTTAGGAACACATGAGCCATACTCTTGTCTGTTAAGATATGCCAACTTTTGCAGATTTTTCATGATTCATTTGGTACTAGAATAAGCTAGTTAATTGTTGAATAAATATTATTGTCAGGATATTTGTTAATAGAAAATCATGTTGAGTTATTAACAAATACTTTTGATAAGATTAGATTATATTTTGTTGAGATTTTTTAGCATAATTGTTCGTTGGAAATTATGTCAGTTTGTTTGTTGACACTATAAATAGTGGGTTAGTGAATTAAGGATAAAAGATTATTTTCAACTTTCAATACAAGTCTTTTGTAAGTCTTTTTTTTTACAACAGTAACTATGATGTTGTTTTTTATTTTATATCTCAAAAACTAGTAAAGTGGTATCAAGAACCTATGCCTTAAGGGCCTGTTATTTTAGAGTAAGTGCATTTAGTGAGGATCCTTTATTAGTTCAAAACCATGGCAGGAAAATAATAGACCACAGAGTTGTAGTTAGATAGAAATCCAAGACCATCATTCGCATATCCATTTTTTATTCCGTTTTACAAGGATAATGGCTTATGATTTGATTGAGAATAATCTATTCTCAATTAAAATGAAAGAAAAAATTCACTTTGAATGGGTCAAATTTTGACAATTTTGAAGTGGAGAAATACAAAATCTAGATTTTGAAAGAATTTAGGACGTCATTGATAAATCAAGAAGTATAAAATTGATTCATGATATTTATCACGAGTATAATGTAATATTTTTGAGTCTACAGGTTTTAATGGTGATGACAAAATTTATGAAAAAACATGCAGAATTTCATATTTCTTGTATAGGTTCAAATATCGTAGAAGAATGTACCACTTTAAACCTATGAGAAGAATGAGACCACCACCCTTGCTAATGTGGAGTGAATTTTCCTTTAGCATCCTCTTAAGTTGGAAGCATTCGCTTCAAGAATATGTCTCCCACTTCAAATGAACGAGATTTGACTTTCTTATTGTAAACACAGGCCATTCTTCATTGATAACATTGTCTATGGCAAATGGCATTTAACCTCTTTTAATGAATTACAGACAATTATTCATGACATTCACTGACACATTCAGCTTCTTCTATCTGGGTTTTTATCAGAATGCACAAGGATGGGATCTCAACTTTTACAGGAAATACTGCTTCCGTTCCATACATAATAGAGTAAGGAGTTTGCCCTAGTAGAAGTTTTAATAGTAATTTTGTCAATACATAAGGCAACTAGTTTCTCATGCCAATCTCGGTGTATCTCAATCATCTTGCTGATGATCTTCTTCAAATTCTTATTTGTAGCTTCCATAGCTCCATTCATTTGAGGCAACAAGTAGTAAAATTTTGATGCTTCATTTTTAACTGTTCACATAATCCATCCACCATGTCATTGTTGAGATTCTTGGCATTATCAGTAATCAATGTTTCTAGCACCCCAAAGCAACAGATGATATTGTTTCTTAAAAAATCCACCACGACTTTCTTAGACACGTGCATATAAGACACGGTCGCAACCCATTGAGTGAAATACTTTATTGCCACTAGAATGAATTAATGCCCATTCGAAAGAGGACGGCCAATAGTTCTAATCACATCTATTCCCCACATTCAACATGGTCGCGGAGCAGTCATACTATACAATTCTGTAGGCAAAGCTCGTATAACATCACCATGCATCTAGCACTTAACACACTTTTTGACAAACTCTACATAGTCATTCTCTACAGTAAGCCAAAAAATAGCATGTTCTCATAATATTTTTAGCCAATAAATGTCCATTCATATGTGATCCACAAATACTACTGTGCATTTCTTTCATCATGTAATTGGTATCGTCCTCATTAACACACCTTAAAAGTCCTAAATCGGATGTTTTCTTGTACAACCCTTCTTTATTCAAGAAAACTCTTGAGGACATTCGGTGCAAGAAACTTTTTGGAACGGAATCAGTGCTAGGAGGATAAGACTTGTCTTTATAAATTGCTTAATTTCTCTATGCTAGGAAGGACAATCAAAAGCCCTTTCTATAACCAGGTAATGTGCTGGCTTTTCTTGAAGTTGAATTTGTATAAGGATCAATTATCAACTCATCCGGATGTTGGATCATTGAAGATAGAGTGGCTAAGTCATCAACAAAGGCATTGCAAGTGTGGGCGATGTGCCTGAATTCTAGATTCTTGCATTTACCAACCATACTAAGCAAGCTACAATGAATGATACGACATAATTTTTGAATCTCGAATTACTCACTACATGAGTGTCTAGTGCCAACTAAGTCGAAATCACTGAACACTATCAAGTCCTTGATCTTCATTTCCAAAGCAAATTTTCAATCCATAATACAAACTTCATTGAGAAGGTTTTAAAAACCTAATTATCCAATTTTCTACAAGTATACTGATCATTTATCAAGTATAGGCGATATTAGGTATCGATCCCATAAGGAAAATTGTCAACTACCTATGATTTTTCAACTCCTCTGTTATGTAGACTACCACAAATAAGTAAGTAAATCTACATTACTAACGTTCAATAAAAGTAGAAAAATGATAAGAAAATGTGCGGGTTATGGAATTCATATCTACTCATGCAAATGAAATAATCAGTTAAATGAGTTCATTATCTTAAATCCTACAAAAATATGAAGTTTTCACTGCTTTAATCCATAAAAATGCAATTTTTCACACTTAATCCAGAAAATGCATAATTCACTAGAAACCTAGTTAATTAGTTATAAAAAAAACTAAAATATACCAAAAATTAATCAATAAAACACACTTAAAACATGCAAATGCACATTTATCAAATTTCTCTATACTTAAATCATTACTTGTTTTCAAGTAAAAAGAATTACAAACCAATAATGATTCAACGGTTTGAAATAACACATGTGCACAATTCAAAATCAATTCTCAAAAAAAGATAAACAACCATTATGAAATTATTCATTAATTTTCAAATACTCATAAGTCAAGTAAAGGAGAGCCAATCATAACATAATTTAAACTAGTTCAACTCAATTTCGCGTCCCTACTCAAGTTCACAAGAAAATGAATCATATAGTCAATAAATAGCTTCCTAATTCCATAATCATCTTTTCAAAAGAGAGATTTATTCATAAAACATATTCAATAATTACTCAAGTTGGAAAAGTACCTTTTGACACGAGAATCGATATTTCTACATGAAGATTCCAGGTTATTCAACACTTCACATTCTCAAGTTACTTTGCATAATTTTAATTCAAGTACCGTTTTACACGAAAGTCAACATTTGTAAATGAAGGCTCCCTGTTACTAAGTACAAGAACCATTGGAGTAGAATAACTTTTATTCACTTTTTTTCTTTTTTCTTTTTTTTAATGTAAAGATAACAAATAAACATTCCCTCAAAAGAATAATCATGAGAAGAATATTGCAATTATTGACCATATTGATCACTCAATTTTGTAAAATCAAGTAAAGAGAAGAAATTTTATCAATTATGAAAAATTTAGGCATAATTTTCTCCACTTCACAAGCTATGCTTTCCTTAAAATAGCAAAAATTATAATCACATAATAGCCATTTCCAAGTTAAGTGAGAAATGAATTTCTCAAGTCACATATATTTATCTCAAAAGCAAGAGAATTTGAATTATTAATGGTATGGAACTTGTTGCCCTTACGAAGATTTTGAAAATTTTGAAAATTTTGAAAAAATTTGGGTAAATTTTAAATTTTGGACAAGTTCTTGGAAAACTTTCAGTAGAGCCTCTCCTTATAAAAGGATGAAATTCCCTACCAGCAAATCTAAATTTGAACAAATTCAAAGCACAATAACAATTTCAAACACAAGTCCAATATTTCCAATCAATCACACATAATATATATATAATCACAAGATTTCCCCCCTATACTTAAAGTACACATTGTTCTCAATGTGTAAAGAAGAAACAAGATAAAGAAAAGAATACTTTCCTATTGACGTGATTGAAATGTCACAAATCATGAAGTCCCATGATGCATTGTCTGCTTATCTCCAAATCTTTATGAGTTCTACTTGATAGCCATTAGTAATAGAAACCTAAAAAACAATATGGTGAACAAACTAATTAACGTTCAAACGATTTCACAATGACATAACAAGTTTTTTCAAATAACTTCTTGCCTTTGTTATTGTACCGATATAAAATATATGAAAAATTGCTTAAGGTATAACTCACACTTGCCAAACTTTATGCATTTAACAAAATTATCATCCTAATTGCCTAGAATATGAAGTATAAGCATGTATCCTTCTCTTAGGTAATCATACATATAACAACAAATTTAGGAGCAAAGCCAAACCAAGAAACATACATTATGCACATGTTCAATTTCACTCCTAAAATACCACTAAAAGTACTCAATTCTTCAAATATCCAACATTTATCATACAAGCATGCTTCAATTAATGAATTGGCAATAATCATGACCAGTTACAACACTCAAATATCAAGTCAAATACATCATTTTCAAAACTAGTTTAAACTAGTCATAATCCAAAGTTCAAAAATTTCAATTTTGGCTATTTTGGCTATTTGTGTACATGTAAGCATCATAATCAAGTCATATTTTGGCTATTTGAGTCATCCAAATATGCTTAATAATATTCCAAAACCATTTACCATATTAATCATAATATAGGAATATGCATAAGATTAAAACATTGCATAGATAATCATATTCCCATATTTGATCATATACACATGTTTAGAGATGTTAAATAAGTATAATGTGTGAGGGCCCACAAATTTAATTTTCGGTTTAATTGTGGTTGGAAGTTGAAGCTTGACAAAATTGACCAAGAGACAAAAGCAAAACTTGGATTTAACTTGGCACTTTGACTAAGTTATATTAACCAAGACAAGACCAAAAACAACAAGACACAAAGAGGAGGAGAGCCGGGTGAGAGCAAGAAAAAAAAAGGGGACCAAAAGAAAAGAAAGGAAAAGAAGACTTTGACTCTACTCTAAAATAGATCAAGCCTTCCTAGTTAAGCAAAGTAAACAACATAAAAGAAAGAGAGGGGAGGGGAAGTCGGGCAAGCTGGACAAGAAAAAGGGGAGAGAGAGAGAGAGCCGTGAGAGAGCGCGAGAAAATAGAGAGGAAAAGGGAGAAAAGCAAGAGGAAATCTGGGAATTCAATCAACCATTTATCCCTCCAATTATGTGTGAAAGCAAGGAGAAGGAACGATTGACTGCTGGCTGTCTTCATCATCTCTGTCCAGCTTTGTTTCTTGAAGATTGAAAGGTAACCTGACTTCCTAGCTCTCAATTTTTATGGTATAGCTTGTAGTAGTAGCTAGAAGTTGGAGTTACTAAGTTAGGAACTGATTTCATAGCTGGAAATTCGTGGGTTGAAATTGATTGAATGAATTTGGCAGTTTTGATTATTGTTCCAGATTTCTTGTCTGAAATTGGCTTGAATATTCGGGTATGATGGAGGCTGAACTAGCCTTAGAACAAAACATGGAATTTGTATAGAATTGAGTGTAGATTATGCCTGTAGATTTCAGCTCAATCGGAACAGGGTACCTTGTGAAATGACTATTTTACCCCTGCTGCCCTGTTTTTGTCAGACATGATAATCTGCCTCCGTAATTGCTTCGTTTGGCTAGGAAGATGAATGAATTAGTTTTTGATGCCTTCTTAAGAATTGTAGCCTTGTATCTTAGATTTCAAATGGTTTTGGAATTACCTAAATCGGAGTTGTGTGTGCTGAGATATGATTGAATGAATCAGGACTGCTAGTTGAATTTCACAGTGAGCTTCGAACTGGAAAATCTGGGGGCTGTTTGGGTAAATTTGGCTAGGTTAGGGTGGGAACTGAGTTGAGATGTCTTCATGAGAATTGTAGAGCTATGTCTTAGCTTCGAAACGGTATATTGTTTGTTTCAATCTGATAAGTGTAGCTCGAGTTGTGCTTAAATTGCTAAAAGGTGATAGTGATATGTGATATTGAACTTTGTGTTTTAGGAATTGGATTTGGACAATAATCAATTGTGGTGAATGGGGATCATGAGCGGTGATTTGTGAGTGTTCCTTATTTGTTAAAATCTTTCCTCAAGTATTTTAGTTAAATGTGCCCCTTTGTTTATTTAAATGTATTTGCTGTTACTAAAAGGGTTTGCTAAATGGATTTGTGAACTGTATTCTCTTTATAAGGTGTGTGTGTACTTCATCGCACTCACCTAAGGACATGTGTTTGATTTGAGCAATTGGGATTTATTGTATTAGCTGCCTTATGTGATTAAATGTGATTAAATGAGACTTAGACGGGGGTGTACCTTGTCGCACTCGATCTAGGTCTCCATATTTCGATATTGGATGTAGGGGTGGCAATTCGGGTCCAAATCAGGTTGGCGGGTCGGGTTCGGGTCAACCCGTCAGAAAATCTGTTGACCCGAACCCGACCCGTCAACCTGTGACGGGTCAGGTATGCTGACCCGAACCCGAAAATTTCAGGTTGACGGGTTGGCGGGTCGACCCGAAATGACCCGAAACTTAATTTTAATTTATTAATTTATCACTGTAATTTCTAATAAAATCAATTTCTCACAAAACTAATTACATAATCAAGTAATAAAAATTTAAATAAATAATTCAAAACCAAATCTAAAATAAATTAAACACCATAAAAGTGTTTTATTCCAAACAAAATATAAAATAAATTAAAACAGTATAAAAGTAAAAAATAATATAATATATTATTTCTCCAAATATAATAATTTCAACTTCACACAAATTAAATAAATTCATTTGGATTAAGTAATTAATGCCTTTGAAAAAAAGAATAACTTAGTTTAGTTAGATAGAATTATTTTTATGTTTATTAAATTATTTTTAATTCGTAAACGGGTCATATCGGGTTATATCAGGTCACCACGGGTTAACCCGAAATCGACCTGTTTTCTTTTCGGGTTCATCGGGTCCAACCCGATTCTGACCCAAATTCCCGAAACCTCAACCCAAACCCAT
Source organism: Coffea eugenioides (assembly GCF_003713205.1). Classification (NCBI taxonomy): domain Eukaryota; kingdom Viridiplantae; phylum Streptophyta; class Magnoliopsida; order Gentianales; family Rubiaceae; genus Coffea; species Coffea eugenioides. The sequence continues at coordinate 65,297,759 of NC_040036.1, forward strand.
TAATTTCGTGTTAGGTTCGTGTCGTGTTTTCAGGTCGTGTCAAAAATTGCCACCCCTAATTGGATGTGTGATATGTGATTGGATGTATATATGTGATAAATCTTGTTTTATTACATGTTTGGCTTGTTAATTATTGCAAGGTATTCCTTAATTTGGATGGATGAACTTGTGTGTGTTTAAGTATAGTAAGAGGAAAAATTTCAGTTTTGAATCTTTCGTGTTGGCCGAAATTTTTGGGACAAAATTTCAGATTTTTGGAGCTTTTATTTTAGTTAAAGTTTTGCCAAAATAATGGATTTTAAGTGTATTTGGGTTGATTAAATCGATTAGTTCTTCAAAGGAAAAGAAAGGAGTGAACTTGTTAAAGTGAAAACTGGAAATTTGCTTTCTGGAACATCAGGCCAGTTTCGGGAAAATGGTTATCTTTTGGTGTATACCACTCTAAATCGAGTCCGGTTTGTTTGGTTTGAAACTAGACACATTAGGCTACAATCCATGTAAATTTCAGGGGCTAACTCATTTTCTGTGATTTTTGGTGATTTTTCCAAGTCCGCTGGAAAAACAGAATTTTCCCTGCCCTGCATTTTACTGTAGCAGTCTATTGACGGAAAACTGGGCAAAATCCGTATGGAATCTCATCAAGGTGTCTTCTACAAAGTTTTAGCCTTTTCAATTAGGTTTCCAACGGTATCAACCATGCAAATTTTGGACTTGTAAATATTAAGTTACGATTTTCTAAAGGTTTCTGCCATAAACCTCCAGTTTCCTGATTTACAATAAACATGAAAATGACTTGATATTTTTGCTTGGCCTTGAATATGCATGTGAATGATTGTGATTATACATGTCTCAGGTGAATACAGGAACTCCAAAGAACTCATTTAGCCGCTTCATTTTTTTCTCTCTCTCACGACTTTTGGTGAGTATCAAGTGCATGTGAAGTGTTTAAATGAAATGTTTCTCGTACTTGCTAGTTAATGAGGCTAGGGTGTACTTTATCACCCTTGCCCTCTCTTTCATGAAATTGCTTGCTTGATAAGTGATACGTGTTACATGTGAATGCAAATGAAAGTGTTTATCGTGAGCATTGAGCGGCAGAATGTATCATGCCCTTTTAGGGTAGGAGGTACCGCTCATCCCGTCTCAATGCTATGACCAAATCTTGTCGATTGGAGCTTCGTCTCATCGACCTAAAAGTGAATGGGGAGGACGCCCCAACCCATTGGTTAGCCTTGGAACTCGAGCCGGCAAGGGCTTGGTCGAGAAACTTGGTGAACCTTGGGAAGTGTTATAGTTTGATCCAAATAAGGGGTCTTGCTAGGTATACTTATTAAGTGATACCACCTACATGCTTGTTTGGTTACGGATCCAAGAGGGTGTCATGATGGCTGGAGGTAGTAAGTGGAGTTCTACATGGATAACTGTGAAAGTTGACGGAGGGTCAACTACCTGAGCTTGGATCGCGCGTGGATTACCTCCTGAGAGCTCCTGTATCCTTTTATTGTGATTAAATTCCCTACTTGCTTAATGTTTCGAAGTTACTTGTTACTCAAGTTATTGTTTTATATTGTGTCTTTGCTCGCATGCTTGCATGTTTTTCCCTTGGCCTCACTGAGCGTTAGCTCACCCCAATTTGTTTTCCTTAACAGGTTTGGAAGTGGAAGTTCTGAGGCTTAATTAGTGACCCCCTTTGGGTAGAACTAGTCGTTATCTTTAATTCTGGGACTCCATTGTGTAAAACTTATGATTATTTTGGGTTTTCGGTATTGTAAAAGTACATTGGAAATCTTGGATGTAATATATAAGCATGAATAGTTCTTTTATATTTTAGAGTACATGATTGTTTTAGTGGAGTATTTCATGTGATATTGGAGTTTAATTTGTAATTTACTTGAATATTGTAGTGAATCCCAGCAAGAACTGGGCAGGCGGTCCGCCGAACCCTTTGGTTCGCCTTTGGGGGAGGTGGGGCTGTCACATAATGTGTGACGACCCCACTTCTCCCAAGGGCGAACCCAAGGGTATCGGCGGGCCGCCTGCCTAGCTCGCGCCAGGACTCAAACTTATAAAACTCTTCTAAGCCACAAGAACACGATTCATAATATATACAACCACCAAAAGTCTATTTACATCTTCAAAAGCATCAAGCCAAACCGCTCTAATATACTATAACACTAACCAGCAAAAGGTAGACCCTGAGAAAGGTCCTTATACAAACCACCAAAACAAAAACAAACATCCTAACTGTGCAACTATTACAAGCCAATCTACCTATACTAGTATACGAGCCAAAAGTCCCCGCGTCGGCCCCTGCTAAGGAAAACAAAAGGAAAGGGGTAAGCTATATGCTTAGTAAGTAAACAGGGGCGAAAGCATAAATTCACATAGCAACAATTACACAATAAGAGTAAAGCAAAAGCAGAAAAGTAACACCACATAATAAGGATACAGGTGGCTCCAAAGCCAATTCATATGCCATGCATGATCTCCTGCCGACACTTCGTCGACCACACTCAAGGGTCCGTAGAACTTCACTTGTACACCCACCGACACCTTATCACCCTCACTGGCCAGTCACCTCACAAACTTGCCCGGGCGAACGAAATCACAAACTTGAGCTTGAGTCACAAGCTCGGGTCACAAACTTGGTCACCTTCTCGGTGAACCGGATTCACAAAATTGGTTCATATCATGAACCTACAAACTTGGTGACCTCAGACTAAGTTGGACTGACTTCGACCAAGCCCTAACCGGCTCGAATAGTCCATACAGGTCTTAGATCGGGCCCACGAACTCACAAACTTTGCAAACTTCACAAACTTTACTCGAAAGTCGCCCCGAGCCACAAGCTCAAGGGTTTTGGTTCCAAAAGGTTCATATACATATGCCAAGTACAATTATACATTCAAATTAGGGTTTAGGTCGAGTGCGATAAAGTACACCCTCGCCTAAGTACCCTTTTCACATATCTCAAACACATAGCAAAGAAAACACACCAAACTGGCCTGAATACTTACTCAGAAACTGAAATAGCAAAAGTACGAAGTCGGATCGAAATGAACAGCTAGTCGTGGGCCCCACCAGTTCCGCCCAGCTCACCACCGTCTGAAATAGAAGATTGTGTCACATCATATCGTAAACGGCTACTATCGTGCCTCAAACAAACAAAACGGCAAAAACGGCACGCGCGCACACACATATGACGGACGGAAACGGAAACGGCCGTTAGCGGAAACGGCAGATTTGACACTCGTTTCTATTGTAATCATAAGTTGAGCTACGAATATCGGATTAAGGCGTATGAGACACCATATCGAAGCTTAAAGGATGAACAACAATTGTTATGAAGACATCCAGAACTGAAACTGGAGGCTTCAGCCCCAAATGAACCAAACACAATCACATACGAAATCTGGCCAATGCACAAATGGTCAGTTTTGAGTGCAAACTGTTTTCTATGCTACACATGGGAAAAAGAGCTGAAAATTGGCAGTTAGATAGTTCATTCCAAATGGAACAACTTTCATGAAGGTCGGCAATCCAAATTCGGAACGGAAGTTGGTCATCAGGACCAAAACAGATCTGACCAGAAAATGGTCATTTTCACGGGCAGGCCTTATTTGCTCGGCTATATCTCAGGTTCTATAAATCCGATTCATGAAATTCCAAGGGAATTAGACAGCTCTGATATAGAGCTATAAGTTTGGTTTTTTGGTCGCAAGCCCAAACAGCTTGTAACCTAGTCAAACGTGAAGCCAAAGTTCCAGTCGTAAACTGTCCGGATATAAGAACAGAACAGAATTTGACGGTCAAAACAGGTCTGAGTATTTCGTTTATAACTCAGGTTATACCACTCCGTTAATCCTGAAAATTTACAGGGATATCCAGGACTTAAGGGGCTACAACAATGTAGAAGGCCTCTCAATCCAAATCCTAGCACAACTAAGTCAAAATGCAGAAAACCAACCCAGAACCGTAATTGCAGGTTCCCAAATCACACAAAACTTTAATCAGTCCAAGTCAGTCTATACAGGTCCAAAAGCATTGATTCCAAAGGCATATGAAATCTAAGACATCAAGCTACATTTCATCAGAAGACACCAACAACCAAATCCAAACCAATTCCAGTCAAAACAGACAATTACTATTGCAGTTCGGACATTCTGTTCACCAAAAACAGCAACAGTAAAAACGGCATAACTCACTCTATACTACTCCAAATGCCCTGAAATTTTGCAGGATCTTCAACCTCATCAATACCTACAACTTTCATGTTTTGAGTAAAGTCCAATTCGGCCTCTATCTATGACCTAAAATTTCGGACAGAATGTTCAACCAAGAACCCTAATTTTCCAGAAATTCTTCCAAATCCAAAATTGGTTGCATTTATCCACAATTCACATCTACTAGAGTTATTATAGTCCATTGCCAATCATCAAAGATGGCTACAACATCCACTTCATATTAAACCAGAAAATTCATCATAAAATTAAAAACTTCACCAAATCAAGCCAAACCAAGAAATAAATCATATAATCCATCACTTTAGCCACTTCTAAGCCAAACATAAGCATCATTAGATGTAGTAGGGTGTTCAAGCATCACTTACCAAGAAATCAAGAGAGATAGGGCTTGTGGACACCTTAGCTCTTCAAATCAACTTCACTAATACACTTATTAGCACTAGAAGAAAGGTTTTTATGGAGTGAAATCTAGTCTAAGCTCTTGTTTGTGGAAGATTGAATGAGATGGAAGCTTGAAATTTGATGAACTTTCTTCCTTCTTGCAAGAGAGAGGGCCGGCCAACACAAGGTAAGAAAATGGTGAATTTTGTGAATTTTTGGAGATATTAACTAATTTTGGTCAAAAGTCAAAAATGTGAATAGTAAACCATAAAGTCCAACCAATCATATTGTGACACTTGTCACACTCATTAATGCATTCTTATCTTTCTTTTTCCCTCTCACATCAATCACTTCACACATTCTACTTATCTCTTAACACCCGATAAATTTTACACGGTATCTGAAACTTAACCTTATTGGCCGAATTTTTCCGAACTTTTCGCACTAGTGGGTCCCACGTCCGAAATCCGTTCTTATTTTCTCAAAATCTAACCGATACTAGAAAAATCATCTAAAAACTATATTTACTCATAAAAATTATCTGGGGAACTTTTCTAATAAGAAAATGTGGAAAAGCGGCGATAAATAATCTCCACTGAAACTTTCTAATATTGCAACACTAGAGGTTTGCTAATCATTCAAACTTACTAACCTATGTCAAGGCACACACTAGAATACCGAATATAAATTATAGCTTGAACCTTATAATCATAATACGTAAACTAGGATTTTCAAACTTAACCGAATTAGGGTTTCCTTCCTAGCCATAAAACCCTATTTTCCATACCGAATATCAAATAACCCTAATATCGACTTACGATCGGACTGGGGCCTCACATAATGCAATTCATAAACCTCAACAAATAACATCACAAGTTCACTCTTTTGAAAATTCTTAAAAAATTCAAGAAATGGTCAAATTCAAACTACCAAGTTATGTTTAAAAAACTTACCTGAAATTGGTAGAACGGTGTTTGGTGACACAAATGATGCAAAAGCCCTAAAAAATTTCACCCAAATTGGTCCTCAAATAATTAAAATTTGCACTTGCAAACCCTAGGATGATTTAACTCAAATCAAAAGTTTATGTTTTTTTGGTGAATTTGACTAGTGAAAGTTATTCTATAGGATGTTTAAGGTGTTTGCATGATTATTTAAAGAAAAAAAATGGTTGAAAATTGAGATTTAATGAAGTGTGTTGTGTTATGGTGCAAGTTCTTGAGGAAATGGAAGAAAGCAAATGAAGAACAAAAATTTGAAAAGCCCTTCAAAAACAAACCTTCAGGATCTGTGAGACAGGAACCGTGAGGCACACCTCACGGATCTGCCTTGCAGATCCCTAGGTTTTGTACTAAAGTGCAGATTTCTGTATTTTAGTCAATTTTCACGCAACTCCCACATTTTTCGAAATACGATTCATATCACTTTTTAATAAAGTTTAACACTTCAAAAAAGTTTAAAATGAACCAAACATAACATCTGCAAAAAACCTCATGTCGCGCCCCACTTTTGAAATAAATGAATGAGTTTATGAATTTGTTGATTAATTTTGAGAAAATGTATTTTTAATGAAAAAATGAATAAAGAAATGAATTTCAATTTAATTTTGATTAAAAATGATTTTCTTATTTTTAGAAAATAAAGAAAGAAATAGGCCTAAATGGGACTTAAAGTGCGATGATTTTGACCCAAAAATAATAGTTTAAAAAGGATTTTTAATGAAAATTAGGAGTCGCCACTTGGTATAGAATTGAGGTATACCAAGTCACCTAAAATGAATTTTTAAAGAAAAAGTAGAGACAACCCCTTTTAAACGACTCCAAATCTGCGAAAATCAAGAGAAAAGGGGTCGGAAGTCACATTTAAAGAAAGGGAAGGCAAGGATAAAATCCAAGACACCCTTTCAACCTAGCCAAGGTTAGTTGCGTGATTTAGTCAAAGATTTTCTTATTTTAACCTAAGAATTTATCACATTTGGATGTCACTATATGGATGCAAAACCTTAACCCTAGGAGGATATCGGGGGACTCGAAATATCACTACAAAGCTTAATTGGTGCAAATCACATTAATTGTGATATCCAAGAGTGACTCTTTGAAAAGGTCACAAATATGCCAAAAACAAGAGAATTCGAAGAAAAGAAAAGAAAATAATAAATATACAAATATATATGACCTAAAGGAATGCATCATAACGGGTGCGGGTAATCTAACACTCGTGACTTCAATTTTCCTTTTAATAAAGGGAATACGAGCGTGCTAAAGCTAGAAAGCCATACTCGTCCATATCCCATATTCGAGGGGTATATCTCCTATCTAATCAAGCAAATGATCTAACCTAGTTCTAATTTTCTTAAATGAAATGCAAGTCTACATGTCATGTCTCACATATAGGGATAAGGAATATATATATAAGGGAAATATGGGATAAGGGATATACATATAAGGGAAATGTCATGCAAAATCATAAAACCCTAAAAAGTAGAAAATATGCATGAAAATGTAATGATTGTCGCACAAGCATAATCTAACGCGTGGATGGTGCCTAAGGGTCTAGCGTTGGACTAACCCATGTCTACAAGTTCTCAATAGTATTGGACAAACGAGAAATCAGAACAAAGGACCACAACTAGTATTGGACTAGTGTGGTGTCGGAAAAAAGTACCACAACTAGCGTTGGGCTAGTGTGGTGACGTCATGCATTTATTATAATCAAATAAACCATATAAATAAAATAAAAGCGAGTAAACACATAATATCACATAAAACACATAGCACATAAGCATGATATCTAAATGTAAGGCCATAAGAAAGTGAATAACATGTAAACACACAAGCATGCAAAACACACAAAGCAAATAAAGCAAATAAATCCCTAATTATTACATTTGGGTGCCCTAATTATAATCTAAAGGGTGGAAGTAATAAAATAACTAATAAAATAAATACCTAACTATTACATCTTGGCATTTAAATGCCTCTCAAATGACCAAAATTAAATAAATATACAAAATTAAAATAAATAAAGTGAATAAAGAAGTAAATGAAATAATAAATAAAATAAAATAAAAAAACTTCAAAAAGCATGCAATTTCATACATAAAATCACATAGGATCAAATAAAATTGAAATAAATGAGTAGAGTGTGTGAGGACCTGAAAATTTTCTTATTTTTATTGAATATTTCTGGGTTATTTAAATAATTATTCACTCATTTTCTCCGAATTATTTATTTTCGACCATTTTAAATCCATTTATATGGAACAACGTCTCTTTTATAGTTTTAAAGCGTTTTGTTGGAAAATCTACTTTTGAAAATTCCTTTAGTTCGGAATAACGAGTGCACGTTTTTGAGGCTACACTTGGATCGGGAGTGTATCAATATTGGAGAATTAAGAATGATCAATAGTAGATCAAGAAAGATTAATTGAGGAATTAATACTAGACTCATGTGAGCACTCGTAAAATTCTTATTTTTAAAACCCTATTTTTGGCTCATTTAATTATTTATTTGGATATTTGCCTCGAATATTATTTTCTATCCTCATTAGACCTAAATACATGGAATATGGAATTATAGCTTCATTATATTTTTAAAGTGACTTGTTTCAAAAATTAATTTTTTGGAAGCTCGTTTAATGAAAATAGTGAAAACATGTTTGGAAATTTTAGCCAATTGAGAGTACAATAAGCTCGGAAAATTTGAGACATGTACAATGGTCCTAAAATAGGCAATTTTAGGTTTAAGTACTCAAGTGATAGTTAGTGGTACGATCGTTATAAGAATTTCTTGGAGGTTTCACTCTATCGCGCTTAAATTGGAGATACGCGTTTTCACGCGCGCGATTTAATTGAGGGACTTTAGACCCTTATTTTGGGATAATTAAGAATGAATAATAATTATATGAATATAAGTGCATTAGAGGTTTAGTGCACTAGTGAAATAAACTCGAGAGGAATCGAGCACAAAACGCGCGCGTACGCGCACTATTGCGGTTGACTTTTGTGCGCCCAAACTCTTAGTCATTAAGCTTCCTTTGGAAGCCTTATTTCAGACCAATCTCTCTCTCTCTCTTCTCCCTCATCTGGCCGGCCACCTCCAAGAGGAAGAACCAAACTTGCTTCATCAATTTCTACTCCATTCCATGCACCAAATCCCAACCATTTCACACCAAAATTGAAGACCACTTAGCTTAACACTTGGAGAGTTCATCTAGCCACAAAAAAAGGGAGCTTTCCACGGTTTTCTTGGACCAAGGGAGGACCGAAATTTCTGCTTTGTTCATCAACCAAAGTAAGTAATGATCAAACCATCTAGTTTTGATTTATGGAAGTTGATTTACACTTATGAGCTTAGATATTCATGTGGGTGGCTTGTTATTGTTGGAAAATTTTGAATGTGGGCTCTATGAACTCCCACTCTTGAATTGATGGCTGATGTGACGCTTGATGATGGATTTAATGTTGGTTTAGTGCTCAAATTGGTAGATTAATGGTGCATAGCTAGTATAAACTTCAAGGAGTGCATGGATGTAAGGTTTCCAATTCTGCCTCTGTTATGATCGTGCCTCTTTTTGCGGAATTTTGAGGTTTTAATGGCTTGTATATGATGTTTATATGTTGTAGAGATGGTGTATAAAGTTTCATCGAAAAATATTGAGGTTTGGTTGGCCAAATGGATTAATTCTGCAAAGCTAGCAAACCTAGAAAAATTTCCCGTAATGCTCACACAGTCTTCTTGTTTCATCCATAACTCTGTGCTCCGACGTCGAAATCAAGTGCCGTCAGTGGCATTTAAAACTATACATTCCCAGCTTTCCAACAGTAAAACATACAACCCCTAATTCCACCCGAGTAACCCGTACCAACCGTTTAAAGATGACTGTCCTGTTTCTCTGTTTTCCTGGAATGAAGTTCAGAAGCTGCAACTTAAGGCTCGAATTTGAGCTAGTTGTGTGCTGAATTTCGAAACGATTTCTTCTGTGAAATTATAGTTATATGAATTTATTTTCCAACGCCACCAACCATACTAAATTCCGAGTTGAATTGAGCAATTTGTGACCAAAATACGAAACCTGCCCTGTTCTTGAAAACCCTAAATTTTGGGCAGAATTGATGCTAGACTTGTGTAGACTTGCCAATTGAGTTTCTTGGAGTTAAAACACTTACCAAATGTACCATGAGTGTTCCTTAGGCTTTTCCTACACAAATGAACCAGGTTTGAAAGATTTTTCTTGGCCAAATGTTTGGAATGGAAAACAAAAAGCTCAAGGCAGTTTTGCCTTAGGATTTTTCGAAACTTTGGTTGTTTGGTTGACTACCTTCCCGAAGGTATTTTTCCATGAAATTTGATAGAGGGATACCCTTTATATAGGAGTATCATACTGCCGAATTTGGTACCAATCCGAGTCCATTTAGCTGCTCGACTAAATTACCAAAGTTCAAGACTTGATTTTGGAAAACCCTTGTTTAACAAGGAAATTTGGGTAACTTTGAGCTACCATATCTTGGTGCTCAAAACTCCATTTCTCGTTCCACTTATTTTGTTGTAAACTTGGATTACAACACTAATATATTTGCAAATTTCAAAGGCTAGCTCTAATCAAGTGAATTTTGCCAAATTTTCAAAGTTGGCCAAAAACCAACTTAAATCTGCCTTATGAACCAAAACAGCGACTTTGAGCTCATTTTTGAATGTTTTCCATTTGGAATCTTAGAAAAGTGTATTTTAGGTACTTTTAGTACTTTGGAAGAGGTTTCCAACGGTACCAAGTTTTCCAATTTTGGACTTGTAAAGAGTGAGATACGATTTTTCCAAAATCTCGTATCAAAACTGAAAAATTTCCAAGCCTTAAGGAAATAGAGTTTTTCAAATTCTCCTCATTCCTTCGATGTTACTTGAACGTATTAAACTTGATTTCCAAGATGAAACCTCGTTTGCTTTTGTGCTTTAAAATCCCATCTTTGAACCCCGATTTATGAGTGATTGGGGTTCGTTTTCATGAAATTTTCTTAGATTGTGCACTAAGTACAATCTTCGTAATAATTGAGGGTTTATGAGTGATAAATCCTTATTAATTGCTCAGGCACACCAGAGGAACTTCAAGAGGATCCCACGGTGGATGCTTGAACTTCGAGTGCCGTTTCTTCTTGTTTACTTGGTGAGTGTCAAGTGCATGTTTACTTGAACTCCTGTGAACTCGATACGTGTTTACATGTTATTGATATTTGAGATTTTAAAATTCGAGACGAGGGTGTACTTTATCGCACTCGTTGTCGCTTGAAATAAATGACTCGTACTTGAAATGCTTGAATATCTCGATTGCTTGAATACGTCACATGCTTGTATGGCTTGAAATAGTATGCTATGGCTACATACGTCGCTGGAGTGAATCTCCTCGACACACACACATGTATATGGGGGACGCCCAAACTCATAGGCCAACCTTGGAACTCGAGCCGGTATGGGTTTGGTCGGGAACCTCGGCAAGCCATGAGAATCACATGATAAGCTTGATCTATTGGAGAGATCTTGCTTGGCATACTCGTTGAAGTATTGCCTTAAACAAATGACAGGCGGGCCCGATACAGGGGTATGTAAGGTGAAAAGGGGACAGGTTAAGTGGAGTTCTACGGACTAAACCTACCCGATTGACGGAGTGTCAATTCGTGGAGGTTCTTGATCGTGCCAGTGGAATATAGCTCCTGAGAGCTCCAGTATCCTTGAATTGTTTCTGTTTACTTTCAGTGAATCGTTAATTATTGATATATTATTGCTCTCCTTGTAAATTTTGGCTTGTTACTTGGACTATGTGCTTGTATGTGTGTTTTTGGCCTCACGAGTGTTTCGCTCACCCTATAGATTTGTTTTCCTTAACAGGTTGGTCATGGAGTGAACTTGGAGAAACCCCCCTTTTGACGTACTTTTGGTTTAGGGTTTCTAAGGTATTTTGGACTAGACTTCGTATCGGTTGTACTTTTGGGAACTTAATGTATGGATGGAATATTCGATGTATCCGGATGTTGTACATTTTCGGATTTGATGTAACTTTTGGAAATCCGATGCAAGAATTGGATTATTATTATATATTGTTAAGATGAAAGTTTTCTGCACTTTCTTACTTTCTTTCGTGGATGGCTAGTAATATATTAAGCTTGGAACGGGAATTGACTTGAGTCCTGACGAGAGTTGGGCAGGCGTCCCGCGAATACCCTTTGGTTCAACTTTTATAGAAGTGGAGGCGTCACATAGTGTACCTCCCTTGAATTGGTTGTCTAATGAAATGCAATTTTCTTTTTTACCCTCCAAAACAAAGAAAAAGGTCAAGACATCACTTTAATTAATAAATAATCACAAGAAAAGAAAATAAACACTAAATTGAATCGATCAAAGCATTCAAATAAAAGTAAACAGCCCATAGTCAACAAATTAAAATAAACAAGGACCCAATTGAAAGAATTAAAGAAGTTTGAGGGGTCAAATTATTATTATTACAAATATTAGGGGTCTAATTTAAAGTAAATTAAAATGAAGGGCTCAAGATGAAACCTACCAAAACCAAATGATAAAATTCACAAGAAATAAGTTAAAATCTATTTGCTATAATCAAACAACAAAATCTTCCAAAATTTTACTAAAATCTAAATCAAAACTATAAATCTATCAAAAACCATTAAACCCCAAATTTCATCCTGCAATTCACACATAATCTGTCCAAAAAACACATTTTGGGGATGCCAAAGAAAAATAACACTTTAAAGGGACAAAACTGATTAAATTTTCCAATTTTCTGGGCCATAGTGGAATAAGGGGAAACTTGAGGGGTTAAAATACAATATTTCTGAAATTTCCATGCAAGCTTACGAAGAAGCTTTCTTCTTCTTCTGCGATTTCCAGCCGCAGCTTCTACAACTCTATCTAGCACCAGATCATTCGTAAACTCACACGAAAACCATAAATTTGTCAACTCAAATACCACAAAACTTCGTCCCATTCTCTCAACAATTTCCAACCAGATCTATCTATCCAAAGATCCCAACAACAAGCATAGTACAAGCTGCGAAAATGGTTTTGCATCGAGCATAGCAAGTACCATAAAATGGGTTTCCCGTACCATAAAATGGGAAGAAATCAAAACATTATTTTGAAGGAGCAAAACCCATGTTAAAATCATTCTCAGCCCCATATAAAAACATCAAACAACAACGCTCCCCACTCTTTAAAAAAGGAGAAGCAGGTTCTGAGGAAACAAGTTCTAGAAATAGAACAAATGGAAAGGCAGCAAGAAGAAGGTAACGAAAGAATGGAAAAGGAAAATAAATATGCATGATCAAGTGAAAAATAACCACAATCCGATTCATTTTACACATCCTATCCTCCCATTTGGCCATGAAACAATGATGAAACCAGATTCATCAAAACCCAAACCATGACCGACCATTGGGATGCAAAGTCAGTCCAAGAAACAACAACCCACAGGCACAGATTTTGTGGATTCCACTTCATCCAAGAGTTAGAATGAACAAGAAATTGAGTGATGATTACCTGATGATGATTCTTGGACGAGGTTGAGGCCAAAGAGAACGAGCAGAAGTTGATTTCTATGGAATTTCCGCAAGCCCCTTGAAAGGAAGCCCGAAAATCAGCCTTGTCTCCAGAGATTGCAGCCAGCAATTCTTCTTTTTCTCCTCGATTTTTCCATCTCTTTTTGCCGTTGTTTTTTCCTCTTCTGGTTCTCAGCTGCCGTTCCCTCCATCTCCTCCCCTTTCTTGGTTTCCTTTTCCTCTATCTCTCACTCTCGGTTCCTCTCTCTACCAATCCCTCCGAAACCCTTCAACCCTAGCCGTCAAGCTCTCTCCTTCTCTTGCTTTTCCTTTGCTTCCTGTTTCTCTCTTTCGTTCTTGAAACCCTTTTTTTCCCCAAGCCTCTCTTGTTCTTCTTTTCTACCCGAAGCCTCTCATCAGCTTTTTCTTGCTTTCTCCTTGCTTTTTCCTCCTTTCTTCCCAAAGCTGCTCACAACCCTCTCCCAATCTCTTTCTCTCTCTCTCCCCTCAGTTTAGTTTTCTTATTTTTCTCTCCAACCCTCAGCCCGTAGCTTCGTCTTGTTTCTGTCTTTTCAGTCTTTTTTTCCAGTTCCCCTGAAACTCCTCCTCCTTTCCCTCCAGCTCTCTTGTTTTTTCTCCTTTTTTCCTCTTTTGCCCATAGTCTCCAAGCTTCCTTTTTTTTTCTTTTTTTTTTGTTTTTCCTCCCAAAAATCCCCATATCAACAAGTGTCATCCTACTAATCAAACAATAAGGACATTTGTCTAAAGCCTATCCATCACACCTAGCCCTCTTGCATGGCCTCTACTTGGCTACTATTCTCCTGATATACTTGTCTAATAATCCCCTATTACACTTGTCTAATGATCCCCTATTACACTTATCTTCTTATTTTATTTATTTATTATATATTTTCCAAAAACAATTTAGGTAAACAACAAAAAATGTTAACTCCTAATTGTAAATACATTGCACAATTATTATTTATCTTAAAAAACTGAATCTAAAAGGTTTAAAAACAAATTTTGAATTTTTGTGAGAATTTTTCCTTTTTTTAGAAATTTGATGCAAAAATACCTTAAAAATGAAAATGATAAACCGAATTTATAAAAATAAAAAAAATGAACATTAACTATCATTTAATTAATTAAAATAAAAATAAAAATAAAATAAAACAAGAATAAAGCTAAAATTGAATAAAATAAATAAAATTTTGGTGTCTACAGCTTACCCCTCTTTGTCTGAGTTTCGAAGAGACTCGAGACAAAGACGTAGACACCAAATACTTACCTGTATTTATTCTGCTGCGAATTGAAAAATGTAAACATAAAAAAGAAAAGGTCAACGGGATAAAATCCGATCTTACAAAGGTTGTTGGGATAAAATCCAAATCCAACACGATAAAACGGTCAAGCGGGACTGCCGAGGTTCCAAATCCAACACGATAAAACGGTCAGTGGGATGCAACCCAAACCTGCCGAGATTCCAAATCCAACACGATAAAACGATCAATGGGATACTATCCAAGCCTGTAGAGATTCCAAATCCATCACAATAAAACGGTTAGCGGGATACAACCCAAGCCTGCCGAGATTGGTGGGATAAAATCCAAATCTGATACGATAAAACAGTTAGTGGGATACAACCCAAGCCTGCTAAGGTTCCCAATCCATCACGATAAAATGGTCAGTGGGATATAATCCAAGTCTGCCAAGATTGGTACGATAAAACCCAAATCCAACACGATAAAACGGTCAGTGGAATACAACCCAAGTCTGTCGAGATTCCAAATCCATCACGATAAAATAGTCAAGCAGGATACAACCCAAACCTGTCGAGGTTCCAAATCCATCACGATAAAATGGTCAGCGGGATACAACCCAAATCTGCCAAGATTTCAAATCCAGTCAAGTAAAGTAAATTGACATAGATGCACGGAGAGACGCGGTTGCGCTCCAAGAAATGGGATAGAAGGGTGTGCGGCGGACGCAACAAGAAATTAAATTTCATTTTTTGATCTGGAGAATTTTTTCAAAAAATTTTGCCCTAGTTTCAACCAATTATTGTGCAATCTATCATTTGCTTTGCATTATGGCATTGTTGCTCCTCCTTAAGACTTTGATTCACACCTCTTCCTCGGTCTGAATCATGAATATTCAATTCTTGGGCGACATTTCACAATTATATAAACATTTTGCCCCAATTTTGTTATTTGAAACACATATGGACCTGCAAGAAAAAGAAAAAATAATGCCACCACCATTCGACCCGTCTAACTTTCAAGAAACATGTAAATATGAGTATTTTGATGTTCTTCCCTCGATGCTGCAAAAAACTCAATTTTGCTCTGTGAGCTGTATCAAGTTTCGTTGACTTTCAATGCTAATAAAACACTTGGTACCCAGGCCATTTCAATAAATCACAGGGATCGCCATTTGATAAATTCCCAATGTAGCAAAACTCAACTTTGCTCTGCAAACTACATCAAATCTTCTTAACTTCCAATGCTTATCAAAGATGACATTTGGTAACCAGGCAATTTCAATAAATCACAAGGATTGCCATTTGATAAATCCAAAGAGCTAAATGAGACCATGAAACAAATGAAAGAATATTTTATTTACACAACAATGATGAAAATCTCAGTAACATGAAAACAATCATTTATTTTGAAAAAAAAAATTAATTTTAAAGAAATGAACCTGTAAACTTAACAATTTACGCTTGAGAAACCAAAGTACTTTGATTTCAAACAAAATGCCACATTTGACCTTTTGGATATCGTTCCTTCTAAGTTCAATGTTGGCAACAAAACTACAAGGTGAAGAGAAATTCCAATGAACTGAGTCACCAGCATTTCAAATCCAAGCTCACTTCTAATTAAAAAACCTTACCTTAGCGCCCTTTCGGGTTTTCACAAAGGTTACCCCCACATTTTTTTTTCTCTCTTTTTTTTTCAAAGGTGCCCTTTCGAATTTTCACCTGATAAACAAATCTTGCTGATAGACTTTATCAACTCAAAAATGTGTTTTAAGAAATAATGGCATCAGTGTGACAATTCTTCCCTTACAAAATTGGTAAAGGTGTACATCATTTGCCATTTGATTAGAAAATTTCCTGAAAGAGGTGATATAAAGAACAGAAGTCAGGACTTTTGGCTTTTGTAATGGGGTCTGGTGAAGTGCTAAAAAAAGGTTAAGGCTTGAAGGCAGATTTCAAAAGTGATTTACATGATCTAAGATTGCATTGTTGTGCCAACCCTATTTTAGGGTTAAATCAAAACTTGCCCCAGTTTATTCTCAATTGAGGTTCTCTTCTCTTTCGTTTTCCCTCTTTTTTCTTTTCTCATTCCATTCATCTTTTGAAATTTTTCAAAATTTGCCCCAATTTATTTTTTAACTGAGGTTTTTCTTTAATTTTCTTTTCTTTTTGCTCCTGTATCACTTTTCACCTTTTGAGATTTTTCTTTCCTTTTCTTTCAACTCAAACTTGGCCCAATGTGGGGTTTGCGATTCTCAGGGGTTGCCAAACGAAATAATTTATTCTGAAGGTTCAAAAGGGATAATTAGGGATAGAATGTTTAATTGGAAAGGAAGAATGCCTCATTTTCATTCCATTCCTCGCATTGACCCTGAAAGGAAACTTCCATTTATCAGATGAAGCATTTCTTACACATCCGAATTGATCAGTTGAGGGAAAACTTATCCATCAATTTCTACAAGAACAAGTACTCCACCAGGCAATATCTTTTTGACGATAAATGGGCCTCGCCAACTTGGGGCAAACTTGCCTTTGGCCTCCTCTTGCACTGGCAAAATTCGTTTCAACACTTTGTCTCCTTCTTCGAATAGTTGTGGCTTGACCTTCTTATTGTAAGCACTTTTTCTGCTCCTCATTCAAATGAATGCTAATTTTTATCTCCTTAACATTGACCCCAGTGCCAATGATTTCTGTTTCTTCTAAGTTTGGTTTGGATTTCTCTTCATACTGTTCAAGATTCTTTAACGAAGACTCAGACTCTTCCTCGTTATCGCTCTCGTCTTGAATTTCCAATTCCAAAACTTGTGAGAGATATCGAGATTGCAGTTATCAATTCCGAAATGGTGATATCCAAAGAGTCAGGAGGTTTTATTCTGGGCCATCTGAAAAGAATGGGTAAGTCACAGTAAATATAAAATTGTACATTTTATTGCATTTCAAGAAAAAAATCAAACTTAATATCACGTTACTTGCTAAACGAAACGTGTCTTCAAAAATCACTTGATTGAAAACTATTTACAAATAACATAGTTAAACAAAAGACACACGTATGAACGATTTTTCATTGGCTTTAACCAAAATAATTCCCCAAATTTATCGAAACTTCATTTCAAGAGAAAAGAAATCAATAGTTCAACAGGTGGATAATTTTTTGAGGAACTTGAGTGTGAGGAGAATTGATATAGATATTAGATGTATAGGTATGTTGTAGGCCATGAGTGGGATATATGAAAGCTTTCTTAGGTGAATTTACGAAATGTAGGGCAAAAAGAGGTTTGAATATGGGGTAGGGGTAGTGGTTACGGTTCAATTTGACCAGCACGTATGGTTGTACACCGCTGCATCTGATCAATCATGCGCCGTTGAATTTGTTTAACACCTCGGACGATTCAGGATGTGTACTCATGTTTTCACTATTTCTTGAACCTCGGCTATGTGATCATGTAATGATGGCCTTCTTCGTGTAGCTATGTTTGCAAAACATTTGACATTTTAGGAAAAACCCTATTTAAATTCCTCTCTTGACCAGCTATTGACAAAGTAATAAAAGAAAGAAAAAGAAAAAGACACGAGTTAGTATATATTGAGGTAATTCGGATGCATGTCCTATTGGAGAGACCTTTTTATGCCAAGGGTTAGCCTAGCATGAAGATCCAATCCTTCAGAGCAGGCACTATACATTACCTGATGGACCCGATCAACTTATTGATATTCGAGTAAAAAACAATTTGAAAAATTTTATCGATTGGTGTGGCAAGAGACATCTATCCTCACAAAATGAGAATGCAATCCGAACACATAAAATGATGTGTGAAAGAGTCTACTCTTGAAAGGATTACAATATCTCGACTAGTTTATTTAGCGAACCTTAGATCGATACCCTAAAAGAGAATAAAAGGATCAAATGGATCGGATGAAATTGATGGTTTATTCAAAAATTGACCGGATCGCCTTAAAAATGGGTAACTGGTCAAATAGATTGAATGAAATTGATGATTTATTCAAAATTGACCGGATCGCCCTAACAATGGGTAAACTAGTCAAATGAATTGAATGAAATTGATAATTTATTCAGAATTAAATGGATCACCCTAAAACTAGTCAAATGAATTGAATGAAATGAATTAACCAAATAGACCGGATGAAATGATGATTTATTCAAAAATTGACTAAATTATCCTAAAAATAAATTGATCAAATAGATTGTATGGAGCAGATGGTTTATCCAAAAAAATTGACTCAATCATCCTAGATGCGAATAAACTCATAAAAATGGGATGGATGGAATTGATGGTTTATTTGAAAATTGACTAGATTGCCCTAAAAATGAATGAATGGATTGAGTTAATGATTTATTCAAAAATGACTAAATTATTCTAAAAGTGAATAAATTGATCAAATAGATGAAATGAATGAATTGACAAAATGGATTGATGAATAAATTGGTCAAGTGGATTGAATTAAATTGTCCTAAAAAATGAATAATCGGTTCAAATGGATTGAATGGAATTGATGATTTATTCAAAAATCGATTGAATTGTTTACCCCTTGGTAAAAATTCATTACGATGCATTAGTTTATGAGCCTTCTAAAATCAAGATTTGGCCTCAATATATTACCATCTCAACAATGAGGAATTATTTGTGAATTTCTTCAACTTAATGTCCTTTACGCAAGGAATTTTTACCAAATTCTGATAAAATAGCCAAAAGATGATTGTTAGATGCTCATATTCTAATGTGCAAAAGTTGCTTTATTATCTTAGGAAAGATCATATCCCACCTTACCTTGTGCACTATCCCTTTGGATGGTGAAATATAGATGTGCAAGTCTCATTGGATTACATATCCGAGACACAAGGTGGTTTATGCTTAACACGGGATTCCCTATGCGGCATTCCCTCTAAAGTTTATGCATGATGCCAATTTATCAAAGCGATTAAATATGCAATTTGAATTGAAAACATGACCTAAGGGACCCTTTGTATGCCAGGGTGGGTCTAAAATGATATGTAATTATTAATCTACAAATGCAATACATCGGTGTGAGAACCCGTAAAACCCTAATTATTTTCCTAGGGTTTATTTCCCCTTAATTTGCATGTTTTCTGCATTTTCTGGCTTAGAAATATTTTCTTAGTGGATTTTATGAGCAGTTATAGTTTTAAGATGATTTTTCTAGCATTGGTGAATTTTTAGAAAATTAAGAATCTATATTGGACGTGGGACCCACTAGTGCGAAAAGTTCGGAAAAATTCGGCCAATAAGGTTAAGTTTCGGATACTGTGAAAAATTTATCGGGTGTTAAGAGATAAGTAGTGTGTGTGAAGTGATTGATGTGAGAGAGAAAAGAAAGATAGGAATGCATTTAATGAGTGTGACAAGTGTCACAATCTCATTGGTTGGACTTTAAGAATTACTATTCATTTTCTTGACTTTTTTGACCAAGGGATTAAATATCAAAAATTGCACAAAATTCACCATTTTGCACCCTTGATGGCCGGTTCTCTCCTTGCAAAGAAGAAGGAAATTCCACCAACTCTCAAGCTTCCATAAGCTTCAATCTTCCATAAACAAAAGCTTAGACTAGATTTCACTCCATAAAATCCTATCTTCTAGTGCTAGTAAGGGTTGTAGTGAAGTTTGTTTGAAGCTCTAAGGTGGCCAACCTCTCTACATCTCTTGTTCTTAGGTAAGTGATGTTTTACTACTTCCTTATACTTAATGATGGTTATTTTGTGCTTAATGGTGGCATAAGTGCTGGAATATATGATTTGTTTCTTGATTTGTAGTGATTTGGTGAAGTTTTTATATTTTTGAGGAATTTTCTGATTTTATATGATCTTGATGTTGTGGACTAGTATGATGGTTGATAATGGTCTATATAGACTCTAGTAGGTGCATATGATAGGAAATTGCAATCAATTTTGGATTTGGAAGAATTTCTGGAAAATTAGGGTTCTTAGTTGAACATTCTGTCCGAAATTTTCGGTCATAGATAGAGGCCGAATTGGACTTTGCTCAAAACATGAAAGTTGTAGGTATTGATGAGTTTGAAGTGCCTGCAAAATTTCAGGGCATTTGGAGTAGTATAGAGTGAGTTATGCCGTTTTTCCTGTTGCTGTTTTTGGTGGACAGAATGTGCGAACTGCGATAGTAATTGTCTATTTTGACTGGAATTGGTTTGGATTTTGAAGTTGGTGTCTTCTGATGAAATGTAGCTGAATGTCTTAGCTAACATATGCCTTTGGAATTTCGGCATTTGGACTTGTATGGACTGAGATATACCGATTACAGTTTTCTGCGTTTTGCAAACCTGTTTTGGGAATTCTGGTATAGTATTTCGTATATTTGACCTATTGTGTTAGGAACTGGATTGAGTGACCTTCTACATTGTTGTATTTCTGTTTCTTGGCTAAGAAATGGTGGGTCTTACACCCCCATCCGATAATTGTAGTGAGAGTTTTGCCATTTAAGCATTATGAGGTCAAATCCGGTTTTCATATCAAGGCCTTAGTTAAAGCCCTTTCTTAATTTCTGGTTTCCTCTATTGTTTGTAAATGTTTATGGAACCTTATTGGGGTATGTTTGGCCTTGGTTTCGACTCGTTATCGAGTCTCAATGTATTTGTTTGCATTTTTAGGGCGTGACGGTGGTGCACAACGTTCTTTTGACTAAAGTTTTGAAACCACATTGTGCTAGCTTGGTGAGTGTACTACTCACTTATGTGCTATTATCGGTTTTGATATTTGAACTTGAGGGTTGAATGTTAATTAATTGAAGTGAGAGTGTACTTTATCATTCTCACTTATTGTATCGCATGTTATTGAAAAGTTATTGGAATTTTACATGAAATGTTATATGAAATGAAATACATGACTTCAAATGTTATCCATGAGCTCAACCCCATTGGTAGTTGATTGAATCGAGCCAGCAAGGGCTTGGTCGTGACAATTAATGAGCTTGGGTAAGGTTATATGGAATCGAAAGTATGAGATGACATATCTTCGATTCCGGTATACTCGAGTAATACCACAATGACAAGTGTTTGGATTTCGGGCCCGGTTGAGCAAGTGATGGAACTGCTGAGAGCTTAACTTGATTAATGCAGCTTGATTTGGTTTAATTTTGTTGTTTGAGCTTATAATCATAATTAGCTAGTTAATAACAAGTTAATTAGGCTCTGAAGGTAGTTAATTAATTAGTTTAAACCAGAAAAAAATAAAATCAAAATGCAACCTGCCTCATGCATGTTCATCCGAGCCAAGCTGGAATAATTTTTAGGAATTTTGATGTTAATGGCTGTTATTTGAACTCGATTTCTAAACTGAAAATGTTAATCAGTGGTTAAGCATCTGCATATTGAATTTGAGCTCCTAATACCTCAACTTAACCTAAGAAAATCTTGTTTTAGAACCATTTTTATTGCTGGAAATTTTGAGAAAAGCCGTGAGGTTTAAACCTGGAAATTGTGGGGTTGGTAACCATTGTTTAAATTCAACTCTTGAACTGGAAATGTGCATTGTTTAGCTAAGTAATTGCATGAGGAAGTTAAGAGTTTAATAGCATGTTTTAACCAAGAAAATAAAATGAAAACTGAAAGTTTCTTCATGCATGATTCATCCGTAGCTTGCTGGACAGATTTCTGGAAGTTTTGGGATGTTTGAACCTGTTATTCGAATTCGATTTTGAACCAGAAATGTTAATTAGCTAGCCAAAGGTTCACATGATGAATTTGAGAATCTAAAACCATGCTTTAGCCAAGGAAAAGTTGGATTTATAAAATTCTAAGTGCTGGAAAAGTATTGATAGCCGAGGGGTATGAACCAGAATTTTCAAGTGGTCTTTGGAAATTTTAATTGGTTTCTGGAAATTTATTTTATTTTTCCCTTGGAATATAATGGTTTAGTAATACATAAGAGATGTAAATTTTAAGTTGTTTAGCAATGAAATATTGGTTATATGGAAAGATTGAACCAAAAGTGTTGGCACATGAATGCTGGAATTTCTTTTGTGATAGCCGAAGGTTGAGTTGGAACCTCAGCTTGGTTTCGAAATTTTCCTTTGAAACATAATGGTTGGAAATGCCTGGAATATGTTGTTTTGGGGTTCTATAAGAAATGTATGGATGGTTTGAATAAAAACCTTATGGTGTTAAAAGAGAAAAAGGAGTTTTTCACAAGTGAAAAATGAGATTTCAGATTTTCGGATTTCACTGACCAGTCTCAGTAAAATGCTTATATCTTGGTGTAGCAAAATCCGTTTAAGGTGCCGTCAGTGGAATTTGAAACTAGAATCATGGGTCTTTGTTCTGTAGAAATTTCATATTTTTCCTCCATGTGTACCGCTGTCCGTGACTCCTCAAAGTAGACTGTCCTGCTTGAATGTCCTGTTTCTTTATGAAACTGAATTCTTGACTTGGATCGAACATTTAGCTCATTTGTGGTTTGAATTCTTGATTGAATTGTGGTTGGAAGCGATTGATGTTGTCAAGGGCTAATGATTGATGAAGCCCTTGGCCATTTGAATGATTTTATACAAGTATTAAAGGGTGATGAAAGTTAATTTCTGGAATTGCTTGGAGGCCTTACATTCATTTTGATTTAGTTGAGACGTAATATGAGCTTGCCAAAACCAAGTGCTAATGATTGATGAAGCCTTGGTCATTTATTTTATTCTTGATCAGAAATGAATCTATTGAAACCTAGGGCTAATGATTGACGAAGCCCTAGTGACTTGCTATTGAAATGTGATTTTGATGTGTTGGCAAACCTGAGTTACAATGTGATTTCGAAGTGGAATCGAAATTGTGAAATTCATTTCGACCCTGTGAATTCGAGAATGTTTCAGGGGAATTACTTAAACATAGCTTGTGCTTGGCATTAAACGATAAAACTTAGTATCGTACTTTTAAGTAGAAACTCTTGCGTAAGGATTTTCTAAACTTTGCCGACTCGACGATTCCTTCTTAAGCTTAAATTAGCTTTAGTACTTTTCTTAGAAAATGATTTCATTTGTTTTAAAATCCTAGGTACTAGCTTACTTTTCTTTTCATTCCTTAAAAGCTGCCCCTGACTAGTTGTTTTGAGAAACTCGTTAAAAACGCGAGATTTCAATAGTTTTAAACAAAAGGCGTAGAAGACTTGTTCGGTAAGCAAACATATTCAAGTAAAGCAGCTCTAGCTACATCTTTAGAAAGAAAAGTAATATAAAGAAACTATACGAAATATTTTATTACTTTTACCAGTTTTAATCCTTAGTGGATTATCGACTTATTTCAAGAAAATAATACTAGTTACCCTTCTATAAGGAAAAATATCTCAAGGAAAACTATAAGAAACATTTTCTCTACTTTTGTCAAGTCTCAACCTAAGTAGATTTTTGTAATTACTTTGAGGAAGTAAACTAGTAATATATTAGATAATCCTCTATACGAATAAGCTTAAAAATTGAATAGAGAACTTATAGTTTCAAATTTTGGTTTTTAGGATATTGCGAGGACGCGGAATTCGATTCCCGGCTTGACCTTTGAACTTCACTCTTGGTGAGTGTCCCTGCTTGTTCTATGCTTACCTGATTAATGCGCTTTCTTGGCTTGATATGTGACATTTGGAAATATGGTTTTGATCCATCGAAGTGAGCTATGTGTACTTTACCACATTAGCCGTTCGAGTGGTGACTTGCTTGAAATGTTTTCGTGAATATCCTGCTTGCACTATCTACATGCTGGACGCAACGTCGCTGGACGCAACGTCGCTGGGTGAATCCCTCGACCAGTGCTGGACGCAATGCTCGACCAGTCTATACTAATCTCTTGCTGGACGCAACGTCCCTCGACCAGTCCCAGGTATACTCGAGTACTACCGCTCTCATTTATTTTGTCGTGCGGGCCCGGAGCTGGGGTATGTTCGGTGGCCGGAGCTAAGAAAAATAAGAGTATCTACATGGACTTTAAGTAGTGAGAGTTGACGGAGGGTCGACTTCGGTAATTTCTGATCAAGCAAGGAGAATGGTTCCTGAGAGCCCCTGTATCCTACCTTGTGCTGTTACACGTTTTCCTATTTGTTTACTTTAATTAAAATCGATACGTGATATTTGTTTTATTTGATTGCATGTTTTGGGGCACCACTGAGCTTTAGCTCACCCCACGTTTATTTGTTTTCCTTGACAGGTTCTGGAAATTGAAGGCTTTGAAACTTATCCATGTTTCGTTTTGGGATGTATTTGTATACTATGACTATTTGTGTGGGCTGTAGTGTGTTAAATTTGGATAATGTACTTTTTATTTTGGATTGCCACTTGAAGCTGGAAAATGTGTAAAACTTAATTTGGATGCTTGGCTTGATTGTTGTATTTTGTTGTATGAATTTTTTTTAGTTGGGACGGTATGATTCTATTCCGCAGTTCGCAACGCGTGAAATGTTTAGGAGCCGTCGTTTGGCTATTTTAAATCGCTGCTATCTCTGAAGTTAATGTGGTTTTAGTGACGGTCTTCTTCGGAGGAATTGTTTTGTAATAGATTAGGTTATTCTTCGAAAGGTTTTGGGTTAGAATGCTTGCGTGAGTCCTGGCGAGAGCTGGGCAGACGGCCCGCCAACCCTTTGGTTCGCCTTAGGGGGAAGTGGGGTCGCCACAATTCACATGTCCAAGTAGATCGCCTCAAGTTATGCACGTATGAAGTGATTAAAGGAGGGATTGATACCTAGCATGCAAGTGAGGTGAATGAAAGATGGATTCGAGACAATTGAACGTTCAAAATGAAAAAATGTCCAAGGATTGGGAAACTAGTAAACCCGCCTAAAAGAAAGTCCCTCTGCGATTCTCCTAAGGTTTACTGAGCTCAATCCCGCCCATAATAACTCACAGGTAATGAAAGGTCGTGTTTTTTGGCGGGGTGGCCAAATGACACTTCTTTTGCCATGGAAACCCTGAGACCTTAATGTGCGATGGGGTTTGAGCTTTTTGAAATGGCTGTAAGGTTCAATGGCATTAGTTAAAAAAATAAAATCAAAATGCAACCTGCAAACGAATTTGCCGCTGCTTGATTTTTGAGAAAAGCCTGATTCCTGCATGATTAAGAGCACCTGGGGAATATGCCAAAAGACTCGAGGGGGATGGTTCAATTGGAGGGGGCGGGGGTTCCCAAATTGCTTCAAGTGAATGATGGTTTTTCCGCCGGTCGATGAATCCAAAGTGAGTCTGCCATCTTGTGGAATTGAATACTGAAAATGAGAGGTAAATTCTTGAAAAAAACCGTGACAAAAACAAGGGCTAATATGCGGAGCCTAAGGGAGACTCTCCATGGACTTATTTCAAGAGAGGGTCCCAGGTCGAGTTGACGTAACCTAGTTCAAGTTTTTATTTAAATGGTATGCAAGTCTCACATTATGTCATAATATGTGGCATATGTTACACGTAGGAGGATATTTATGGGGGGATATACACATATTTGATATTCTACACATGTTAATTGGTTGCAAATTGATGTGCAGTGAAAAGTGACTCTTTGAAGAGGATCGATGCAGGGAGGTCCTTCGTAGCGATGTACTAACCTATATGACTATTTGTGTGGGCTGTAGTGTGTTAAATTTGGATAATGTACTTTTTATTTTGGATTGCCACTTGAAGCTGGAAAATGTGTAAAACTTAATTTGGATGCTTGGCTTGATTGTTGTATTTTGTTGTATGAATTTTTTTTAGTTGGGACGGTATGATTCTATTCCGCAGTTCGCAACGCGTGAAATGTTTAGGAGCCGTCGTTTGGCTATTTTAAATCGCTGCTATCTCTGAAGTTAATGTGGTTTTAGTGACGGTCTTCTTCGGAGGAATTGTTTTGTAATAGATTAGGTTATTCTTCGAAAGGTTTTGGGTTAGAATGCTTGCGTGAGTCCTGGCGAGAGCTGGGCAGACGGCCCGCCAACCCTTTGGTTCGCCTTAGGGGGAAGTGGGGTCGCCACAATGCCACGGTCACATGTCCAAGTAGATCGATCCTAATCCTAATGGGTGAAGTGGTGTGACAACCACTAAAAGTAAAAAGAAATGAGGAGTTATAAAAGTAAAACGTATGCACGTATGAAGTGCCCCTATTAAAGGAGGGATTGAATACCATTAAATACGGGTGAAGGTTCTAGGGTGGCTACCCCCCTCCCCTAACATGCAAGTGAGATATACAAACATAAGTGAATGAAAGAAAATAAACACATTATTTACATACATGGATATCGAGACAATTGAACGTTCAAAATGCAAGAAACCCAAAAAAGAAAAAATGCAACCTAAAACCTCCAAATGTGAAATATAAGAAGGTTAGAAAAAGAAAAGGATTGACTAAATCAAATGCTCAGACTCTCTAAGTCCTCAATGGAGTCGCCAAACTGCCGCGCCCCATTTTTTAAATAAACGAATGAGTTTATGAATTTGTTGATTAATTTGGAGAAAAATGTATTTTTAATGAAAAATGAATAAAGAAATGAATTTCGATTTAATTTTGATTAAAAAATGATTTTTTCTTTTTTAAAAAATAAAGAAAGAAATGGGCCTAAATGAGACTTCAAGTGCGACGATTTTGATCCAAAAATAATAGTTTAAAAAGGGTTTTTAATGAAAATTAGGAGTCGCCACTTGGTATGGAATTGAGGTGTACCAAATCACCTAAAATGAATTTTTAAAGAAAAAATAGAGACAACCCTTTTTAAACAACTCCAAATATGCGAAAATCAAGAGAAAAGAGGTTGGGAGTCACATTTGAAGAAAGGGAAGGTAAGGATAAAATTCAAGGCACCCTTTCAACCTAACCAGAGCGAGTTACGTGATTTAGTCAAAGATTTTCTTATTCTAACCTAAGAATTTATCACATTTGGATGTCAATATATGGATGTAAAACCCTAACCCTAGGAGGATATCGGGGGGGAGGGGGTCGAAATATCTCTACAAAGGTTAATTGGTGCAAATTACATTAATTGTGATGCCCAAGAGTGACTCTTTGAAGAGGTCACGAATATGCAAAAAATATGAGAATTCGAAGAAAAGAAAAGAAAATAATAAGTATACAAAAATATATGACCTATAGGAATGCATCATAACGGGTGCGAGGAATCTAAAACTCGTGACTTCAATTTTCCCTTTAATAAAGGGAATACGAGCGTGCTAAGGTTAGAAAGCCATACTCGTCCATATTCCATATTCGAGGGGTATATCTCCTATTTAATCAAGCAAATGATTTAACCTAGTTCTAATTTTCTTAAATAAAATGCAAGTCTACATGTCATGCCTCACACATAGGGATAAGGGATATATATAAGGAAAATATGGGATAAGGGATATACATATAAGGGAAATGACATGCAAAATGATAAAACCCTAAAAAGTAGAAAATATGCGTGAAAATGTAGTGATTGTCGCACAAACATGATCTAACGCGTGGATGGTCCCTAAGAGTCTAGCGTTGGACTAACCTATATCTACAAGTTCTCAATAGTATTGGACTAGTGAGAAATCGGAACAAAGGGCCACAACTAGCGTTGGACTTGTGTGGTGTCGGAAAAAAGTACCACAACTAGAGTTGGACTAGTGTGGTGACGTCATGCATTTATTATAATCAAATAAATCATATAAACATAATAAAAGTGAGTAAACACATACTATCACATAAAACACATAGCACATAAGCATGATATCTAAATGCAAAGCCCTAAAAAAGCGAATAACACGTAAACACACAAGCATGCAAAACACACAAAGCAAATAAAACAAATAAACTCCTAACTATTACATTTGGGGGGCCCTAACTACAATCTAAAGGGAGAAGTAATAAAATAATTAATAAAATAAATACCTAACTATTACATCTTGGCATTTAAATGCCTCTCAAATGACCAAAATTAAATAAATATACAAAATTAAAATAAATAAAGTGAATAAAGAAGTAAATGAAATAATAAAATAAAATAAAATAAACTTCAAAAAGCATGCAATTTCATACATAAAATCACATAGGAACACATAGGGTTAAATAAAATCAAAATAAAAGAGTAGAGTGTACCTCCCTTGAATTGGTTGTCTAATGAAATGCAATTTTCTTATTTACCCTCCAAAACAAAGAAAAAGGTCAAGGCATCACTTTAATTAACAAATAATCATAAGAAATGAAAATAAACACTAAATTGAATCAATCAAAGCATTCAAATAAAAATAAACAACTCATAGTCAACAAATTAAAACAAACAAGGACTCAATTGAAAGAATTAAAGAAGTTTGAGGGATCATATTATTATTATTGCAAATATTAGGGGTCTAAATTAAAGTAAATTAAAATGAAGGGTTCAAGATGAAACCTACCAAAATCAAATGATAAAATTCACAAGAAATAAATGAAAATCTATTTGCTATAATCAAACAACAAAATCTTCTAAAATTTTACTAAAATCCAAATCAAGACTATAAATCTATCAAAAACCATTAAACCCCAAATTTCATCCTACAATTCACACACAATCTGTCCAAAAAACACATTTTGGGGATGCCAAAGAAAAATAACACTTTAAAGGGACAAAACTGATTAAATTTTCCAATTTCCTGGGCTATAGTGGAATAAGGGGAAACTTGAGGGGTTAAAATACAATATTTCTGAAATTTCCATGCAAGCTTACGAAGAAGCTTTCTTCTTCTTCTGCGATTTCCAGCCGCAGCTTCTACAACTCTATCTAGCACCAGATCATTCGTAAACTCACACGAAAACCATAAATTTGTCAACTCAAATACCACAAAACTTTGTCCCATTCTCTCAACAATTTCCAACCAGATCTATCTATCCAAAGATCCCAACAACAAGCATAGTACAAGCTGCGAAAATGGTTTTGCATCGAGCATAGCAAGTAGCATAAAATGGGTTTGCCGTACCATAAAATGGGAAGAAATCAAAACTTTCTAAGGAGCAAAACCCTTGTTAAAATCATTCTCACCCCTATATAAAAACATCAAACAACAACACTCCCCACCCTTTAAGAAAGGAGAAACAGGTTCTGAAGAAACAGGTTCTAGAAACAAAACAAATGGAAAGGCAACAAGAAGAAGGTAACGAAAGAATGGAAAAGGAAAATAAATATGCATGATCAAGTGAAAAATAACCACAATCCGATTCATTTTACACATCCTATCCTCCCATTTGGCCACGAAACAATGATGAAACCAGATTCATCAAAACCCAAACCATGACCGACCATTGGGATGCAAAGTCAATCCAGGAAACAACAACCCACAAGCACAGATTTTGTGGATTCCACTTCATCCAAGAGTTAGAATGAATAAGAAATGGAGTGATGATTACTTGATGATGATTCTTGGACGTGGTTGAGGCCAAAGAGAACGAGTAGAAGTTGATTTCTATGGAATTTTTTCAAGCCCCTTGAAAGGAAGCCCGAAAATCAGCCTTGTCCCCAGAGATTGCAGCCAGTAATTCTTCTTTTTCTCCTCAATTTTCCCTCTCTTTTTGCCGTTGCTTTTTCATCTTCTAGTTCTCAGCCGCCATTCCCTCTATCTCCTCCCCTTTCTTGGTTTCCTTTTCCTCTATCTCTCACCCTCGGTTCCTCTCTCTACCAATCCCTCCGAAACCCTTCAGCCCCAGCCGCCAAGCTCTCTCCTTCTCTTGCTTTTCCTTTGCTTCCCATTTCTCTCTTTCATTCTTGAAACCTTCTTTTTCCCCAAGCCTCTCTTGTTCTTTTTTTCTACTCGAAGCCTCTCATCAGCTTTTTCTTGCTTTCTCCTTGCTTTCTCCTCCTTTCTTCCCAAAGCACCTCACAACCCTCTGCCAATCTCTTGCTCTCTCTCTCTCTTGGGTTTGGTTTTCTTTTTTTTTTCTCTCCAACCCTCAGCTCGTTGCTTCCTCTTGTTTCTTTCTTTTTAGTCTTTTTTTGTGACGCTCCCACTTCTCTCAAGGGCGAATCCAAGGGCATCGGTGGGACGCCTGCCCAATTCTTTCCAGGATTCGATACAATTCCAATTCAAGTTTAAGGATAAACAACCGAATAATAAAAGTTAAAAGCATATAGAGAAGTCGCTTCCTTAATAAGTATTCAATTCTTACATTTCAAGTTACCAAGTACATCACTTTCTCCAAATACACAACTTTCAAAATCATTTAATCAATTATATTCAAAACTCTAATCAAAAGTGCATAGCAAGTGCAGTATATCAGTGAAGCGGTAAACAGTCGCTAACGGTATCACAAGGGGTGAGGGCGGTCAAGTACACCCTCACCTCAATCAATTCCAATAGCCAAATCAGCCTTCAAGGCATCAAAATCACATATAGCAAAGCCACATTGTAACATTCAAGTGAGTAGTATACTCACCACTCAAGTAAGTAATGTTTCATACACCGTCGTTAAAAGATCGTCGTGAACCCTCGTCACGTCCTAAAACACGTAAACAAATACAATGAGACTCGATAACGAGTCATAAAGCAATGCCAATCACAACCCCAATAGGGTTTCATAAGCATGTATAAGCATTATAGCAAACCAGAAAATCAGGAAATGTAACTCATTTGGCCCTAACAACAAAAACAGTTTTGGCCTCATTATGCGGTAATGGCACACATTGCGCTACGCTTATCGGATGAGGGTGCAAGACCCACCATATCGAAGCTAAAAGACAGGGCTACAACAATGTAGAAGGCCACTCAGTCCAAATACTAGCACAACTAGGTCAAATATGCAAAATACCAAACCAGAACCTTAATTGCAGGTTTACAAATTACACTATGCTGTAATTAGTCCAACTCCGTCTATACAGGTCCGAATTCAGAAATTCCAAAGGCATATGATAGCTAGGACATCAAGATACATTTCATCAGAAGATCTCAACAACCAAATCCAAAGCAATTCCAGTCAAAACAGCCTATTACAGGCGCAGTTCGGCCATCCTGATGAACCCAGAACAGCAACAGTAAAAACGACATTTCTCACTCTACACTACTCCAAATGACCTGAAATTTAACAGACACATCAAACACATCAATACCTACAACTTTTATGTTTTAATAAAAGGCCAATTCGGCCTCTAACCATATGATACAAAACTGGACAGAATTGGGGGTTATGAAACCCTAACTTTCCACATTTCCTTCCAAATCCAAAATTGGTTGCAATATCCAATCATTTACACCTACTAGAGTCATTACCCTTCATTACCAACCATCATAGATAGACACAACATCATGATCACATTAAACCAGAAAATTCATCAATAAATTGAAAACTTCACCAATTCATCTCAAACCAAGAAATAAACCACAAATTTCAGCACTTTAGCTACCACTAAGCACAACTTAAGCTTCATTAAGTGTAGGAGGAAGTTCAATCACCACTTACCTAGAACACAAGAGAGTAAGAGTTGTAGGACACCTTAGCTTCCCTGAACACTTCCACAAATCACTTACTAGCACCTAATGGAGAGGTTTTATGGAGTAGAAACAACTTTAAGCAATTGGTTTGGATGATTTGAGCTAGTTGGAAGCTTGAAAATTGGAGAAGTTTTCTTTCTTTTCCTAGAGAGAGAGCCGGCCAAGAAGTTGAAGACAAGAATGAATTTTGTGTGATTTTTGAGATATTTAAGCAATTGGTCAAAAAGTCAAGAAAATGAATAGTTGTCCTACAAGTGCCACCATTCACCAAGTGACACTTGTCACTACATTTAAAGCATTTCTATCCTTTTTTTTTCCTCTCACATCAATCACTTCACCTCCTCTACTTATCTCTTAACACCCGATAAATTTCACTCAGTATCCGGAACTTATCCTATTTGGTCGAATTTTTCCGAACTTTTCGCCCTAGTGGGTCCCACATCCGGTATACACTCTTAATTTCTCAAAACCTATTTGATACTAGAAAAATCATCCAAAAACTATATCTGCTCATTAAAATATCTAGAAAATTTCCCTACTAAAGAAAACGCAGAAAACAAGCCATTAAATAAATAAAACCCTAGAAAATGGAAAAAGTACGGGTTCTCACACTCTCTCCCCCTTAAAGAAATTTCGCCCTCGAAATTTTCTTACGGAATCTATCATGATCTAAGGTACCCAACGGATCGCACCTTTCTCTGTTTCAGAAAATCGGGGACCTGTTGTGGCTCCAGTGAATACACTCGAGCCGCTACCCTAGGTTTGGTCCCTTCCACCTTGGCCGATTCGGAATTAGTCCTCGCCCTCTACCTTTACCTCGAGTACCGGGGCCATTTAGGTGCAAAAGTCTATAGATCCACACCTATCGTGTGCGTAATACTCCAACTAGAAACAAAATAAAAACACAAAACAAATACACGAAAAGCACGCAAAAGCGTAGGTACCAAAAGATAATACTCGAATATATACATTTATCTACAAAACCACACCAAAAGATATACAAAGTACCCGACCTCCAGTCGGTACAAAACCCATTATGCAGTCGAGTCCAAAACCCATTATGCACACGAGCACTCCGGCTCCAAAAATCTAGTCAGTCCACCAAATAACCAAAGAAATTAGCCATGCCAATCCTAGCAAAAGTAATCTACCAGCTACTCATAATACAAAAGCGACCCTAATCACCTCCCCTAGGGCCCCCAGTTCCCAACGGAACCTAAAGTATCTATCTCGCCTATCTGCTCTGGACCAGTAGCTCGTGGTGGTGCCTCCGCGGCCATGTCTAGTAAAACCCCACAGTCAAACGTAATACTCCGGGCCCTCTCCCTAAGCTGCATCCTCATAGCGAAGAGGTTCTGGTGTGTGTGTCGAAGATCCCGCTCCAGGTCCCTAACGCGCAACGCCTGCCAACGGCTAAACTCTCTAGCCTCCTCCAGCTGCGCCCTCAAAGTCTCAACTGTCCTGCCTAGGTGATAACGCTCGTCAGCCATCGCTAAAACAACCTCGTCAGGATAGCCATAGGTATACCAGCACTCACAGGGTCGGCGCGACACTTGTCCAAAAGGGGAATACAACCTATAAGGCTCCCCAAGCCTCCTCCGATATCGGATCGCCCGCTTACGCAGCACCCGGTCCTCTGGGCCCCTCGCACTCGGAGGTCTCGGTCCCGGTCCCATGCCGCTAGAACTGCCCGGATCCATACCTACAAACATTAATTCGTTATTTAACTGACATTTCAACTTAAAATATATCATTCATCTTAAAGAGAATAATGTATTCCTAAGGCCTATCACGTATGTCCCACAATTGCCCAAGTCCTCTAACCTAGGCGCTCTTATTTCGTTCATATCCGGGCCCAAGAATCCCATCCAAGATAATTCACAACTCGAGCCGGCCGGTCCCAAGCGTAAATCATCCTTATTAAAGATTCCTACCCGACATACATACTTAACTTCCTCATGTCCCATGTTAATGATCCTTACACTTATGACATGCACAGTTCATAGCTTACGCTCAAAAGAGCACTTATACCTTTAAACACTTTCACCAAAAGCAGGACCATGACATCACTTGGCCCCAAGCTCACTCCGCGCAGAGACCACGCGAAGTGGCTCTGATACCACTTGTAACAGCCTCACTTTCCCATAAGGCGAACCAAAGGGGTTAGTGGGCTGCCTGCCCAGCTCTCGCTAGGACTACGGATCAGTTCACGTCGATCTAATAAAACAAGTCAAAATCACAAGATAAAAAAAATGAAAAAATGAAGCCGATGATGAACAGTACCGTCCACGTCAGAATCCGAATACTAGGCCGAGAGTAGCCAAATTTTTCTTTTGCCGTTTGAAATACGAGTTAATCCGAAATCCAACCAAATGTCAACCAAACATTGAAATGTAACATTTACAAGCCAAAAGCCAAAGCGGCATATCAAAACGATTCATCACGGATATACATGTTCGGTTTGCCAATCAAAAGAAATTGAACCCAATACACATTAGGGTTTCATTCAAAGAGCTATACAAAAGACATTTACATGAGCTCAACTTGACAACCAACTAACACAACCTTTTCCAAAAGTGGTCATTTCCTGTAAGGAAAACAAATAGAACGGAATGAGCTTAAGCCCAGTGAGTTACTACCACATAAGCAACAAAGAGCATATAGCATAACCTTTCATTTCAAGTACACAATTAAAGAATAAAACAAGTCGGTAAAAGGATACGGTCGGCTCTCAAGAGCCCATTTCCACGCGTACATTCTTGATCCAATCTCATTGACTCTCCGTCAACGTTTATGAGTACCAACCGTAGAACCCACTTCACTCCCATCCCTTCCACCAAACATACCCCAACCGGGCCCGCACTCCAATCAGTAGCTTTTGGTAATACTCGAGTTTACCGGAATCAAGAGTCTCATTACTACAAGATTCCCCAGTACAGTCCCCGTGGCATGTCAATTTTCACGACCAAGCCCTCGCCGGCTCGATTCAATTGACTACCAACGGGGTTGAGCTCAGTAGTACAGTAAGGCCGTTGGATACTCGTCCAGACGACACCAAATCAGTTTTTCATGAAGTGAATTCAATATCTCATATAGCAAGTGCAGTATATCAGTGAAGCGGTAAACAGTCGCTAACGGTATCACAAGGGGTGAGGGCGGTCAAGTACACCCTCACCTCAATCAATTCCAATAGCCAAATCAGCCTTCAAGGCATCAAAATCACATATAGCAAAGCCACATTGTAACATTCAATGGAGTAGTATACTCACCACTCAAGTAAGTAATGTTTCATACACCGTCGTTAAAAGATCGTCGTGAACCCTCGTCACGTCCTAAAACACGTAAACAAATACAATGAGACTCGATAACGAGTCATAAAGCAATGCCAATCACAACCCCAATAGGGTTTCATAAGCATGTATAAGCATTATAGCAAACCAGAAAATCAGGAAATGTAACTCATTTGGCCCTAACAACAAAAACAGTTTTGGCCTCATTATGCGGTAATGGCACACATTGCGCTACGCTTATCGGATGAGGGTGCAAGACCCACCATATCGAAGCTAAAAGACAGGGCTACAACAATGTAGAAGGCCACTCAGTCCAAATACTAGCACAACTAGGTCAAATATGCAAAATACCAAACCAGAACCTTAATTGCAGGTTTACAAATTACACTATGCTGTAATTAGTCCAACTCCGTCTATACAGGTCCGAATTCAGAAATTCCAAAGGCATATGATAGCTAGGACATCAAGATACATTTCATCAGAAGATCTCAACAACCAAATCCAAAGCAATTCCAGTCAAAACAGCCTATTACAGGCGCAGTTCGGCCATCCTGATGAACCCAGAACAGCAACAGTAAAAACGACATTTCTCACTCTACACTACTCCAAATGACCTGAAATTTAACAGACACATCAAACACATCAATACCTACAACTTTTATGTTTTAATAAAAGGCCAATTCGGCCTCTAACCATATGATACAAAACTGGACAGAATTGGGGGTTATGAAACCCTAACTTTCCACATTTCCTTCCAAATCCAAAATTG
The DNA here is from genome assembly GCF_003713205.1 of Coffea eugenioides. Lineage (NCBI taxonomy): Eukaryota > Viridiplantae > Streptophyta > Magnoliopsida > Gentianales > Rubiaceae > Coffea > Coffea eugenioides. The sequence goes on from NC_040036.1 coordinate 65,333,643, forward strand.
GTTGCAATATCCAATCATTTACACCTACTAGAGTCATTACCCTTCATTACCAACCATCATAGATAGACACAACATCATGATCACATTAAACCAGAAAATTCATCAATAAATTGAAAACTTCACCAATTCATCTCAAACCAAGAAATAAACCACAAATTTCAGCACTTTAGCTACCACTAAGCACAACTTAAGCTTCATTAAGTGTAGGAGGAAGTTCAATCACCACTTACCTAGAACACAAGAGAGTAAGAGTTGTAGGACACCTTAGCTTCCTTGAACACTTCCACAAATCACTTACTAGCACCTAATGGAGAGGTTTTATGGAGTAGAAACAACTTTAAGCAATTGGTTTGGATGATTTGAGCTAGTTGGAAGCTTGAAAATTGGAGAAGTTTTCTTTCTTTTCCTAGAGAGAGAGCCGGCCAAGAAGTTGAAGACAAGAATGAATTTTGTGTGATTTTTGAGATATTTAAGCAACTGGTCAAAAAGTCAAGAAAATGAATAGTTGTCCTACAAGTGCCACCATTCACCAAGTGACACTTGTCACTACATTTAAAGCATTTCTATCCTTTTTTTTCCTCTCACATCAATCACTTCACCTCCTCTACTTATCTCTTAACACCCGATAAATTTCACTCAGTATCCGGAACTTATCCTATTTGGTCGAATTTTTCCGAACTTTTCGCCCTACTGGGTCCCACATCCGGTATACACTCTTAATTTCTCAAAACCTATTTGATACTAGAAAAATCATCCAAAAACTATATCTGTTCATTAAAATATCTAGAAAATTTCCCTACTAAAGAAAACGCAGAAAACAAGCCATTAAATAAATAAAACCCTAGAAAATGGGAAAAGTACGGGTTCTCACAGTTGTACTTTTGGGAACCTAATGTATGATTTGGATATTTGATGTATCTGGATGTTGTATATTTTGGGCATTGATGTAACTTTTGGGAATTTGATGTAAGGATTGGATAATTGTTACATGTGGTTAAGTTTGGAAGTTTTTCGCACTTTCTTACTTATCTAGTGTTGTAGAATAATATTGTGTTAAGCTTGAACAGATATAACCTTGAGTCCTAGCGAGAGTTGAGCAGGCGTCCCGCGGATACCCTCTGGTTCGCCTTAGGGAGAAGTGGGGGCGTCACAGTTGGTATCAGAGTTTAGGCTTCAGATCTCAGTAGTGTGTCCTAGGCTTAAATGTTTAGGATGCCGGACTATGGAATTGGATTGAATGTTAAGTGATTGCTTATAGGAATGAAAATTTGAATCTAGGTTTGAATTAGTGAATGACAAGGAATCTTGATCTTGTGTGATACATGTGGAATAGTATAGGGTGATCAAATCTGGTTTATCGAGTATATCTGGACCTACATGAGCTTTTACTTATAAGTGTAAACTATGGAAGGCAAGGGTGGTATTAAATTGTCTCGGGAACGCATTATGGTGGTCCATTGTCGAGGAAGACCTAAGGGAGCATTGGAGAGATAGTCCAATTTACCGAACTAGGACTTCACGTGATTTTAAAGGACATGTTTGCACCCAAATGATAGGGTGTTAATAGTTGTCGATCATTAGAAGTGGCTATCCGAGGAAACTAGGGTGGTTCGAAAGAACAATCGAGAATCGAGGGTAATTATGGATGCCTAGATTACTAGAGTTCTTGAAGCAGGAACTGGGGTACTTGAGAAGTGGGGAAAAACCACTACAAGAAAAAAGGGCATTAGTGACAACATTTCCTAGTGATGACAAAAAGTCGTCACAAAATGAGGTTGTTTAGTCACGACATTGAAGGTTGTCACAATTGACTCAAAGCAGCTAAGTTTTCAGTGACAACCATTAATTGTCGTCACAAAACTACTTTGCGCCATGGGACTTGGAAGGCGGGAGTTTTGCAATAGTGACAACTTGATAAAAGTTGTCAGTAATTCTACCTCTTTCTTTGACAACTTTTCATTGTTGTCACTATTTATATTTATTGACGACCAATTTTTGTCAGTAAAACTATAATGTAGTTAGTGACAACATAGTATCATCACTAACTTGAACATCTCCAATGCATTTATTTAATTGTGAGTCTCAATATTAATTTAATTTTTTTAAAATTTAATAATTTATTAAACTAGTCATAGTTATTCAAATAATAATAGGTTTTTAACTGGAAAAAATTAATGAAAGTTTCTAATTAGAACAACTATATAAACTATTACAACTTGAAAAAGAGTACATTTACCAGTTGTTTGAATTTAGCAAAAAATTTTCATCCATTATAACCTTTTAATAAATATGTTAAGAAGTAGTGATTAGAAATATATTAGTAAATTTAAATAAAAATTGAAGCTAAAAATTGACTTGGATTGTCTTGATTGACTAGTATCAAATATTTGTTCAAGCTAAACATGAAAAAAAATGGCCCGGGTACTATACAATATACACTAGAAAAGGAACCACTCTTACTCCCCACTTCCAGATGCCTTTAGTACTCTTAACACTCTCAATCCCTCGATCAACCCAACCCCCTTTATTCATTTTCCAAAACCTGAGCAGCAGTAGAGGCGACAATCGGCAGCTGCCGCCGTAAAAAATGCAAATCTTCATGGAAATCCTGATGGGGAAGACCATCACCCTTGTGGTGGAGTCTTCTGACACCATCGACAATGTCAAGGCCAAAATCCAGGACAAGGAGGGGCATCCCCCCGAAACCAATAGCGCCTCATCTTCATCGGCAAGCAGCTGGAGGACGGCCGTACCCTAGCCGACTACAACAGCCGAAAGGAGCCAGAAGGAGTCCACCATCCACTTCTTTCTCCACCTCCGTGGTGACGCAACACCAAGCCCAAGAAAAAGAAGGCAAGTTTATCAGAAGGCTGGCGGTGATTAAGGGAACTCTGGACTAATTGTGCATTCAACGCTGAAGGGGATCGATGTGCTCTCCACCAACTCTCAGGTAGGTCCTCTTATGTCTCTCCTTGTTTCCCTAATTTTTTCCTCAATTAATTTGCCCTAAATTTTTCCCCAAATTTTTACGGTGCCTATAGTTTGAGTTGTGGACTCCTTCTAGTAGAACTGTTTGATCTATAGTTGCAATTGCTTAAGTTATTTTTGTACAACCATGGGATGTAGACTTGATCACCCAATTCCATATGTGAGTCATGGTGACAAAATTCAATGGGTTTATGTGCGGGTGCGGTTTTGGCTTGGGACTAGGTGGGGCAAAAGTTGATGCCTAATTGGATGGTGGCGAAGGGAGTGGAAGAGAGCAAGGAGGTGATTATGGTACGATGTTGCTGTGAGTGGCTGCTGGTGAGAGAAATAGTGGGTTAAATGGTGCTGGGTGGAGTGGGAATTGGGGAGTGATTAGTTGATTATCTATGTGGCTGAGCAGAGAGGTAGCACATTAAAGTTTAATCTTCAAAATTTCCAGAAAGCTTCAAACTTTGCTTGAAACTAAGCTAAACTAGAACCACCTATTAAAGTACCTACAGAAACGATTCTTGAAAGTGGTTCTTCGAAATTATTTGGATTTTTATCAAAAATCAAAGCAATAGCTACTGGCTCGTTGTTAATGAGCTTTATTAATTAGTAATAGTGCTAATAATAATATTTATATACATGCTGTTACAATTATCCAATGAAATGACAGAAAAGATTTGAAAGGTAGGAGGTGTGATTGGATGAATTGTGTGGTCTGTTTGAAGCTTTGGTCTTTTCTGGTAGACCAAATATATAGGCTGAAGATATCTATAATTATAGCCCTAATATACATAGGAAAAGAAATACAAATATATAGGCTGACGATATCTATAATTATTTTCCTAAGTAGCATGCTGGTCAATTTGATATTTGTGATTGTTTTCATGGTCAATCTAATTATTCTACACAATTGTATGGTGGCCATGCATGCTATATGATAACATCATGATTTCTCCTTAAAGTTTTAGTAATTGTTTTTCTTTTTTGACTTCTAGTTTATCTCATGATTAACTAATCATACAAGTAACTTGAAACCTATTATAACTTAGAAAGCATCATTCTAAGTTATGAATATGGAGTTCATTCCAGTATGCTACTTCCAACATTGAATTGTACTCATATTCCCTTTTCATATATTGTTGATTTGGCGTGCTACTTATATGCATATAATTATATAAATCAATATAGTGTGGATTAGTTTTAGGTAGATCACAAAAATTACTTTATTTCTCTTAGATTTGATTGATTTCTTATTTTTTGTAGCAATTGAAGTTGTTGACATAGGCTTAGGGTCTTCCTCGGATATTCTCATTGAGTTGCATTTTTCACTTTGAGGTACTTTACAGGCACTCTCCCTCAGTCCTTTTTCTTTTGTTTAGTAATCATGAGTACACTTTACTAGAATTTTTGCTTTGCAAATGACCTACAAAAATGTACTGCTGTTCACCAGTACTAATGTTTATTTAAATTATAAGCATTGAGTTGTCATCTGATGATAACGCTGATTTAATAGTACATCATGTTCATATTTGTTTTACTTTTAGCACATGCACTTGATTGTGATCAATTTGAATGATAAAATTTGTGTTTCATTACTTTGGAGTTTCTTTGTTGCTGTTTGCGATGATTAGTTTCCCCAATTTAGTTATTGTGCCTTCATTAAAATAATCTTGGATGCATATATCTTTATGTTAGGATACAAGACAGAGAAAACATGGCTAGGAGTTAGATGATTAAAAACTACCTAGATCCCAAATATTTAGATGGAGTTGGATGTCAATTAAAACTTTTTACTGCCTCATTAATCTAAGGCTGTTTATGCCAATAAGTGATTCATTGAAAAGGAAGGATAAAAAAATCATGAAAATTTTCCTTATGAAACTAAGGTGGCTATTTAATTTTGTTGTTTGTTTTGATTTATTTGAGTATCAATTTACAAGAACGAATAGGTAGTCTTTGTGTATCCCTTTCTTTATAGATGAATCCAATAAAGACTATTTGTATTCGTCTTGTGTTTTTAATTTCATTCTCAGCTGTGAAATTAGTCATGTACTATTAGATTATAACATATTTGTCCCTAGTCAGTCAGATTGAGATACGAATGCCACTTTGGTTAGTAGCATCCCTAGAGATTCTGTTGTGAATAAGATTCTGCAGCATGATTCTAATGCGATACTTGCCAAGTTTGCTACCTTGCAGTCATAGACATGTAAAATTGCCAGATAATCAGGAAACATGCTAATTCGGTTGTTTTAGATTAGGGGATTTGTCTGGTTCTAATGACTTTATTAGCCTATTGTAATCTCTCAGGTTTCTAGAATACCTGAGAAAATGAGCGAGTGTGGACTTTAATTGTATCAAAAAGTTTGCTATCCAACATCACTATTATTCCCTTTTTTTGGTGGTGTGAAAGACTTGGCATTATCATTGTTAATTATCACTTTTAAGTTTCATTTCCTTATGATATTCTAGGAAGAGTTGTCTTATGTGTTTTTTTGTAATGTTAAATGACGTATTGAGACTGATAGAATAGAGCATTTCCTTAAAGATGCAACGGAATGATCTTTTGACCAGGATTTTTGTAAGAAGCTGGCATGGCTTTTCAAGCAAGCTAGGAACTTTTTGTGCCTTTTAATTGTTGGAGAAGATCAATTTGATGAATTTCTTATTGGATGATTACTCCTTCCTTTGACATGCTAAAATTGCTACCATTCTAAAGGTCATGCTAGAAAACCCGTTGTAAAGTGGATTGAGGTACTCTTGCTCTGCCTTCTTTCTAGACAGGCTAGTGGTCAAGTTGATCATTTTTTACGTGAATATTAACAATACTTATGTTACTGGATGCATATTTAGGTCCATAATTATAGAAAAGGCAGTAAAATTACCTCTATGAAGATGGTTCAGCTGATGCAACAAGAAAATTAACCCCAAACCATTTTTCCAAAAGCTGGCTTTTTGATCAAGACGAGTTAGAATTCCCAGATGCCAAAAGGTGCTTCTTATCAATATGCTTTTGCTTTTGTGTGGAAATATAGACAACCAGTATTTGTGCATGCATCAACCCCAAACCATTTTTCCAAAGATTTTAAGCACGATTTTATGGTTAATATGTTTATTTCACATGCAAGTGCTTTCCTACTAGCATAGTCTCTCAAAAAGTCACCTTTAGATCTGGTTGGCATGATAAGAGGACAAATTTCTTGGCTACAAGTTGATGAACTAAAATTTTTTTGTCTTGTAAGATGCAACTTTTACAAATTGTTATATTTAATTAACTCATAGATTTTAACAATGTAAAACATATAATAAATAAATTCTAACAAATGTGAGATAGCTTTAAAACTGATAACTTGTGTTCCACTCCTTTGTTCCAAATGGATGTCCTAGCTAGAGTCGGCTCTACTTTAAAATGAACTTAGATAACAATAATGTTTGAAACTTAAATAAGAAGTGGGAAACACATGGATTGCATTATGAATTGAATTTAATAAATGGAGAAGGTTGGGTAACAAGTAGTCAATGGTAAAATTGAGAAAATCATTACCACTCTTTTTCTTATTGCATGGCATTAAATGCAAAGTTAGACATCAATTTATTGTGAGCAGGGAGTAAGTTGGGATCTTAGTAGATCCACAGAATCTTTATATTGTATAAGATCAAGTTTCCTAAACCTTCACAAGTCTAGCTGGGTACCCTTTCCTTGACTAACTTTTATGTATAGAACTCAGGTATGTAGAAATTTATCAGGAATAGAGGTGTTTGAGGACACTTTCTGATTTGATTGTATTTATTGATTGTCTTGTTTGTAAAGTCCTAGGAAGGCCTTGTTCCTTCAACAACATGTTTTCTCTATCCTGTCATGAAAAGTATGTACAGCCATTTGCTAGCTATGATTTCTTGCATATCTCTGCTTGTAGTTGGTTTTCTATTACTGTTTTGAGTGTGTGTAAAATGATATCCGATAATTTACTATTCGAGTTAGAGATAATATTCAGTCAAAACATTCTTTGTTAGTTGGGTCCATGACTTTGTTAGGAAGACATGTTAAGCCACTCCGTGAAAAGCTAGTAATATTTTTGTTTGGCCTTGAGTAGTTTGTTAACAAGGTATTGACCTCACTAATACTTAACTAGCTAACTTCTAAGCTAATTTGGGATATTGTCCTTGTTATGTTAATTTTCTGCCTTATTTGTTCTTGTCTTGACTGAGATTCTAATCGTGACTGAGTTTTGTTGTAGGTAAATATAAGATAGTTTATTTTTTTGCTCAAGCTACTTGTTACCTACTAATTATTATACTACTTTATGCAGACTTGTATTGCTTGTTCAAACTCTTTTGGCCTCTAATCCACAGCTACTAATTGATTGAAGAACAATGAAGACAAGGTTGTGTTTTGCTCTTGAAGTGTTTCGGCAGTAGCTGCTAGCTAAGTTTAGGACTTAGATTTATTTTTGTAAAGCTGTAGCAGGATGTTGAACTTAAGTATGATATTTTGGCATTTCGAATGTAATGGATGTCTTCTGTTTTTAATTAGCAGGCTTTGTTGTTATTTTTCTCAATTCGTAAATTGAATTGTTGGATTGATTAATTCCAGTATAATTTTCTTTATCAAACTACACGGTTACAGTATATTGTCACTAATTAGACTTCTCCACTGACAATGAAATGTTGTCACTAATTAGTATCTCTAAACTTAAAGCCTACAGTGATGACAAAAAGTTGTCAATATCACGTCTATTTTAGTGACAAACGTGAACCAAAGTTGTTAGTAATTAGTCAATACAAGCAACAATCATCAAGAAGTTTCAGTGACAATGTTATTGTGGCCATCACTGACAAGATATAAAGTCATCACTATATTTGTACTTTTTATTGACGAAGTGAGTTGTCAGTAAAGAATGCTATTTACTGACGACATATAAAGTTGTCACTGTACATCTTTACCGACGGGCATTCACTGACGACTCTGTGGCGACTTAAATGTTGTCAATAATTGTCATCAGTGACGACTTTTACTTTTTTTGTGACAAGAGCTGGTTGTCATTGATGACCTTTTTTCTTGTAGTGAACAAAGGCACCTTGTGAGAAACTTTAAAAAGTTAAGAACCGACTTGTTAAGGTAGTGCTCGAAATTAAAAACCGAATGGATAAGTCGATGGTTGGGTATGTTGGCTTGGTTGAACAAGTGGAGAATGACAAGATATTCGATAAGGGACATGAGATTAAAATCCCTAGTGCTGGAATCGAAAATGATCCTACGAGATAGTAGAGACTTTTGGCTCTACCAATACCTAAGCTAGTGACGTAGTTCACTTTAATGGCTTTGCCATAGTGGTCGGGGTGATGTTTACTCGAAGGCCATTGCATTTCGTGTTTTGCTTGATTATGTTTACTATCTTGTGAAACAATTGAATGTTACTCATGAGACACTTGATTTTATTACTTCATGATTTCAAATCTATGATTGGGTTGTACACATTTGCGATTATTTCGGTGTCTTCCCTTTTATTTTTATATTTGTTTGGCATGATTAAAGTACCACTTCTCAAACTTCGTCTATGTGCACTTATGTTATGACATGCCTTTGTGAATGTTAAATCCATAAGTGGCCAAACAAATGAAAAGAGACAGAGGGTAAGAGGTTAAGCAACCCCAAGCTCAAGGGGATGATTATAGAGCGACTGCTGGACCAAACCGAAACCCTAGAAATGGAGGAAAACAATCACATAGTTACTGTTATTGACCATATCACTGATGTTCCAGCACGATTGGTTGAGTACTAAAGCTCTAGACTAATACGCTAACCTAAGAATCAAGAGAGATGTGAAAATAGAATGATTCTTCAAGTTCGCCTATCTAGGTTTCACGGAAGACCTAATCTCGAAATAGTAAGATTGATTTGAAAGGGTACAATAAGGCACTAGTGTGAGCAAGAGGTTATGATTTCTTCTCGAACAACTTTATAGATAAGTATTGGAAAGTGAATTAAGATATGGAACCTTCATATTAGGGAATAAGGCCCCGTATCTTGTCGTGTTTGTAAATGATGATAGTAACCTCGTGGAAACCTAAGGACTTGGCCGTATTAAGCAGAGAATAGTTAAAATTTATATGTCAGGGTAACCTATAAGTAAAAGAATGCAAGAGTAATATGGATCGAGCTTTCATGATGAACAGCCACTCATTTTGATCCTTTGATTTGCCTGGCAGGTTAGCACCTGACTTAGGTCGACCGGTAAGATGACAACTTTGGAAGAAATGCGTAAGGAGATGAACGTTTTTCGAAATGAGGTGGAATTTCAAAAGAAATTTGCTGACTACTAGGAAGGACGGTGGAAACAAGAATATGCAGAGAAAACTGAGTTGCTACGTAAGAATGTGGAACTAGAAAAGGAATACAAGGAAAATCCTCAAACTAGTCAAGCCGTCACTTCTCATGCAAATTGTGGATACTGTGGCAAGATTAACCACACTGAGGACAAGTGCTGGATGAAGCAAGGAAAGTGTCTGAGGTGCGGTAGTATCGAGCATAAGATTTCGAATTGCCCCAGTGCATCTAAAAAGAGGAAATACTTAGCGGCCAACTAGATTCGTCACAAAGTAATCGAGTGCCAAAAGAGGCCTAAGTGATGAAAATTTACGAGTGGGGGTAGATAACTCCACTCGAGACTTAGAGGTGATAGTTAGCCTAGACTAGACTAGCACTTCTGGAAACTTAATCTTTTGCTTAAGGAAAAGTCTTTTGTTATTTTGTACCTTGGTGACTTGGCACGTTTTGATATAATCTTCTTGTTTTTCTTTCCCTTTTGAAATGATTTGATAAATCTATCCCGACTTGATGCAACTATTACGATTTTCCATGACCTACGGAGAGGTACGTTGCTTTTAATCGATTTCATGACTTATATGTATAGTCGTACCTTTCCCTACACCTTTAAATTGATAGTACCTTTCCCTACACCTTTAGATTGATAATAAGATATGAATGATAGTAGACATGATTAAGATTGTACTTGAGAGCATAGGCAAACTTGAGATCTTGAAGATAACCAGGGATTTGGACCAAAATGAGAACTTAGTATTAAAGTGGGATCCAATGTTTGAATGCCAATTTGAGATATTAAAATCGGGAGATTTGAGTTGGTGAATTGAAATATTTGACAAATTCGACGAGCCTAACAATTAAGGACCGGATATCATATTTGGAATAGACGTTTGAGGCTATATGTATATAGATTATCGAGACTTGAACGATGTGACTAATAAGAACAAATATTCCGTAGCCTCACATAAACAAGAATTATAATCAATGGCCAGGAGCAGCGAATAAGGGATTTAAAGTAGAGTTACTACCAACCAGGAATCCTAGGGACCGGTGTACTTAAGACCACTTCCAATTCAAGATGGGGATGCTTGAATTTTCAGTTATGCCCTTTTTGTTGACTAATGCACTAGCAGCAATTATTGCTTTAATGCATCAAGGTTTTAAATCGTAATTGGATTAATCTGTGGTGACGTTTATTGATGATATATCGGTATACTCTAAGGTTTGAAAAATCATGAAAAAAAAAAACACCTGATGATAGTTTACAAACCTCGAGAGAATGTCAATTTTCAGTAAGTCCAATAAATGTGAGTTCGATTGGAAGGAAATAGCCTTTCTAGATTGTACAATATCTAAGGAAGGAATTGTTATTAACTCAGCTGCAGTAGAAGTTGTTTAAGAGGAAACAACTAGGAAATTCTACCGAAAATTGGAGTTCTTAGAGGTAGTCGAATATTACCTTTGGTTTGATCAAGGAGTTTTCCAAGAGTGCAAGACTTGCCAAGTTATTTGGGATTCTAAATGTGAGGAAAAATTTTTAAAGTGAAAGGTGTTTTTAACCGATACACTTGTGTTAGCCGTACCGAGCGGAAAACGTAGTTTTGTAATTTACCCAGATGCTTTAAAGGATGAATTAGAATGTATACTAACGATACATGATGAGACGATTGTGTATGTCTCTAGAAAGTTAATATCACAAGAGAAAGTAGCCAACTCATGATTTGGAGTTAGTAGTTATAAATTTGCATTATAGAAGTGAAGACATTACCTATATGAGGTAGACCCGGAACCGATTAAATTGCCGTACGACTTGGAAGTTAAAATGCCTATTGGGGTCAAGACTTGATTGCTAGTGGGATGAGTAGAAATTTTGAAATATGAGTTGGAAAACGTAAGTTAATGATTGATCTGATAGGCTTAACCATGAAGATAATGATATTGTTTTAAGAGTGAATTTCGAGGACGAAATTCCTTTTAAGGAGGGGACGATGTGAGGACCCGAAAATTTTCTTATTTTTATAGAATATTACTGGACTATTTAAATGGTTATTCACTCATTTTTTTCGAATTAATTATTTCGATCATTTTAAATCCATTTATATGGAACGACGCTTCTTTTATGTTTTTAAAACGTTTTGTTGGAAAATTCACTTTTCGAAAATTCGTTTAGTTTGGAATGACGAGTACACGTTTTTCGAGGCTATACTTGAATCGGGAGTGTATTAATATTGGAGAGTTAAGAATGATCAATGGTAGATTAAGAAAGGCTAATTAAGGAATTAATACTCGACTCATGTGAGGATTCACAAGAAATTTATTTATTTTGAAACCCTAATTTGGGCTTATTTAATGATTTAATTGTCCATTTATTCCGAATATTATTTTCTAGACCTATTGAACCTAATTACATGGAATTATAGGTTCATTATATTTTTAAATGACTTGATTCAAAATTTAATTTCCGGAAGCACGTTTAGTGAGAATAGTGGATAGCGCTTGAAAATTTTAATCGATTGAGAGTGCAATAAGCTTGGAATATTGGAGACGTATACAATGGACCTAAATTAGGTATTTTAATGTTTAAATACTCAAGTGATAGTTATTAGTATTATCATTATAAGAATTTCTCGGAGGTTTCGCGTTATAGCATTAAAATTGACGGTACGCGTTTTCACACGCGCGACTTTATTTGAGGGACTTTAGACCCTTATTTCGTGACAATTAAGAGTGAATAATATTTATATGAACATAAGTGCATTAGAGGTTTAGTGCACTAGTAAACCAAACGCGAGAAAAAAAAATCGAGCCCTAAACGCACCAAACGAGCCCTAATGAGAGTTGACCTTGGAGTGAATTTACACCACTCATTTTAATCTTCTCTTGGAAGCTAACCTTGATCAAATATCACTCTTTCTTCTCTCTCCTATTGCCGGCCAGCCCCCTCTCCCTCTCTAACTCCATTGTTTCAAAAATTTCTTCACTAAATCAACAACAAAACTCCAACCAATCTTCACCAAACTTGTAGATCAACTAGCAAACTACTTGGAGGTTGGATCTAGCTAACCAAAGGGCTGCATTTCACGGTTTCTTGGAGCCTCTTGAGGACCGAAATTTTCTGATCTAAAGCACTAAGGAGGTATGACAAAATCCAACACCTTAAACTTGGTTTATGGTAGTAGAAATGCATCTCTAAGCACTTGCATGTAAGTGGATGGCTTGATATTGTTGGAAAATTTGAAAAGTGGGCTCTATGAACTCCCACTCTTGGGTTGTTGCTGATAAGAGGTTTAATGTTGGATTTAATGATGGTTTAGTGGTTAAAATGATAGATCTATGGAGTATTATTGTTGGAAACTCAAAGTTGAGGCCATGACAAAAATTTTCGAAACTGCCCCTGCTTTGTTCGGCCATGATAAGGCCTATTTTTGATGATCTAATGGCTTGAATCTGATGTTTATATGTTGTATTAGATGTGTAAAAATTTTCATTGGAAAACATTAACGTTTGGTTGGGCAAATGAATTTATTTGTGAACTAGTCAAGCTGGAAAACTGTTTTCGGATAACCCTGTCAAGCGGTAGAATTTCGACCATAAATTTGTCCTCCGACGTCAAAATCGAGTGACGTCAGTGGCATTTGAAACTAGGCATCCATACCTTTCCAACGGTATAAAATTCACATTCTGGTTCCATGTGTGGGAGCCAAACCATTCGTTTTAAGATAGCTGTCCTGTTTCTCTGTTCTGCTGGAATGATTTGTAGAGGCAGCAACTTGAGGCCCAATTTCGAGCTGGTTTTTTGCCAAATTACCGAACGTTTTCTTCTGTGAATTTTTAGCCCTATGAATGTATTTTCCAACGCCATAAACCATGCTCAATTCCGAGTTAATTCGACTGAGTTGTGATCAAAACAAGAACACTGCTCTGTTTTGGAAAAACCTAGTTTTGGACAGATTTGAGATGAGACTTGTTGTGGTCTTACTAAATGAAATTCTTGGTGTTAAACACCTACCAAATGTACCATGAATGTTCCTTAAACTTTCCTTTCACATATGAACCATGATTGGAGGATTTTCTTAGCCAAATGATTGGATTTGGAAAAAAAAGGATTAAAGGCAGATTGCCTTAAGAATTTTTCCAAACTTTAGTTGGCTCGTTGACTACCTTCCCGAAGGTATTTTTCTGTGAAATTTGATAGAGAGATACCCTTCATATAAGAGTAAAATACTGCCAATTTTGGTACCAATCCAAGTTCGTTTCAATACCTAACTAAACTTCCAATGTTGGAAGTTCAAATCTGGAAATTCTTCTCCAGTCTTGAATTTTCCCCAACTTTGAGCTACCGTATCTCGGTACTCGAAACTCCGATTCTTGATCTGCTTGCTCTGCTATAAACCTCACCTTCAACTCGAATTGAGTTACAAATTTCAGAGGCCGGTTCGCAACGTGTGAATTTTACCGAATTTTCAAAGTTGGCCAAAATCCAACTTAATTCTGCCTTGTGAACCGAGACAGTACCTTCAAGCTCATTTTTGAGCACTTTCCACTTTGATTCATGGAAAAGTGTCTTCTAGGAACTTGTAGTACTTTCTAAGAGGTTTCCAATGGTATAAAATTTTCTAATTCTTGACTTATGTCGAGTGAGTTACGATTTTTCAAAGATTCATAACAAAACTGAAATTTTCCAACTTTCAAGGAAATAGAGTTTTTCAAGAACTCTTTATTCTTTTGATATTATCTAAACGTTTTATCCCCGATTTCCTAGATAAAGACTTAAATACTCTTGAACGTTATCAAACCCCACTCGAACCTCGATTTACGAGTAATTGAGGTTTATTTTCATGAAATTTCCTAAATTAATACTAGTGAACGAATTATTCTTCAATAATTGGGATATGAATGGTAATGCACTATTATTTGCTTAGGCTCACACGAGGACCTTCAAGAGGATCCCACGGTGGACACTTGAGTTTCGTTTGAACTACTTGCTCTTAAACGTTTGGTGAGTGTCAAGTGTATGAATACTTGTACTCTCTGGACTTGATTCCTGCTTGGCTTACCTGATTACATGCTTAGCCCACTTGGTTTTGAAAATGGAGTCGAGTGTGTATTTTATCGCACTCGTTCTCATTTGAAACAAATGACTCATGCTTAACATGTTTTGCCTGGTTTATATGACCTGAAATACATGCTTAAACTTGTCGAATGCTTTATTATATGACATGGTATGCTATGGCTGCATACGTCGTTGGAGTGAATCTCCTCGACACTTACATGATACATGGGGGACCCCAAACTCATAGGCCGACCTTGGAACTCGAGCCGGCATGGGTTTTGGTCGGGAACCTTGGTAAGTTATGAGAATCACATGATAAGCTTGATCTATTGGAGAGATCTTGCTTGGCATACTCGTGGAGTATAGCCTTATAAATGTCGTGCGGGCCCGAAGCGGTGTATGGTGGATGGATGAGAAGTAAGTGGTGATCTACGGTTTGGAAATATCAACCCGGTTGACGGAGAGTTATCGCGGGAAAATATACGAATGAACTGGCAAAGCAAGTGGAACCTAGCTCTTGAGAGCTACCATATCCTTGAATTGTTTCTGTTTACATTTCGTTGGCTTTATGAATTACTTGCAATTTATCACTTGAACTGTTATTTGGGCTTGTTACCTGAACAATGTGCTTGCATGTGTGTTCTTGGCCTCACGAGCGTTTTGCTCACCCTGTAGATTTGTTTTCCTTAACAGGATCGGACATGGAATGAACTTGGAGAAACCCCTTTTATGTACTTTTGGTTTAAGGTTTCTAATGTATTTGGGATAGACTCCTTATTGGTTGTACTTTTGGGAACCTAATGTATGATTTGGATATTTGATGTATTGGATGTTGTATATTTTGGGCATTGATGTAACTTTTGGGAATTTGATGTAAGGATTGGATAATTGTTACATGTGGTTAAGTTTGGAAGTTTTTCGCACTTTCTTACTTATCTAGTGTTGTAGAATAATATTGTGTTAAGCTTGAACAGATATAACCTTGAGTCCTGGCGAGAGTTGGGCAGGCGTCCCGCGGATACCCTCTGGTTCGCCTTAGGGAGAAGTGGGGGCGTCACATCTTGCACCCACTATTTTTTTTCTCTCACTGATGTAGCTGATACTCGAAGTTGCAGACTGGTTTCTCCTCTTATCACTTACTTAGCTCTGGGCTTTGGTGTTTGAGAGGAAGAAATGGTTTGATGCCCTGTTTTCTCTCTCGGTTGTGTTTTGTAGAGATTGAATGAAAGAAAAGAAAGACAGAACTACCTAGTTTCCTTTGCTTTCGGCCACCGCCCAAAGTTTTGTTTGTTTCCTCAGCCACCACTTAGTTTTATTGGGAGATAGTTTCTCCTAGTTTTCTCTCGGTTGCCGCGAGACCTAGCAAATGCGGGCAGCTAATTCTCTTTGACAGCTAACTTAGCAGCTGTTAGTCACCGCCCCATGCTTTAGAAATTAATTTTCCTAAGTCCCATTCGGTTGTCCAGAAGCTATTCGTTTAGTTTTTAAGGTTGAATTGGTCCTTTGAATTTAACTTATTTGCTTACTAAGGGCTGTAGAGTCATTATTTCATGCTTTGTCTCCTAACTTTATTTATTCTAATTTGTATATTCCTATAAGAAAATTTACACCATTCTAGGATATTTCTAAATTCTCAATTTTTATAAAAATTCAATTAGGCATTTAATTTAACCACTTATTCATTATATATCAAAGTAAATAAAATAAAATAAATGCAAAGTATACACATAATTTTCTTGAGTTCTCACAGTTAATCTCCAAGTCGTTTTGAAGTTGGATGCAAATTTGGGCGTGAAATGGAAGCAAGAATTGAGCAAGATGAAGAAGCTTTTCTTCCCTTCTTTTTCTTGGGTGTTTAGCCGGCCAAGAGAGGAAGAGAGAGAGTGTGTTTGTTGAGTGTGAAGCTTCCCTTGGAAGCTTGTTGAATTTTTAGCGAAAAGTTGTACAAAAGGCAACTAGGAATAGTGCGCGAATAGTGAGGTGCACTACCACTTTTCTCTC
Source organism: Coffea eugenioides (assembly GCF_003713205.1). NCBI lineage: Eukaryota > Viridiplantae > Streptophyta > Magnoliopsida > Gentianales > Rubiaceae > Coffea > Coffea eugenioides. The sequence goes on from NC_040036.1 coordinate 65,349,998, forward strand.
TTGTTTGACGTACTAGTGCACTAATCCTCAAAGGTAATCCCTTTAACACTATAATTATTCACTCTTAGTAGTCTAATATAAATTTTTTAAATCTCCACTTAGTCGTTTTGACGCGGAATACGTGAACTTTCGATCCGCGCACGATAAAGCGAAATTTAAAAAAAATTCGTATAACAATAATATAATTAACTAATACTAGGGTAAATAATTATAAAATAATTATTTTAAGCAAAAAAACATGAGTCCTCACATTTTTTCCAGTTCCCCCGAAGCTCCTCCTCTTTTCCCTCCAGCTCTCTTGTTTTTTTCTCCTTTTTTCCTCTTTTGCCCGTAGTCTCCAAGCTTTCTTTTTTTGTTTTTCCTCAAAAAATTCCCCATATCAAAAAGTGTCATCCTATTAATCAAACAATAGGGACATTTGTCTAAAGCCTATCCATCACACCTAGTGTGAGGACCCGAATTTTTACTTATTTTAATCTTATTTTAATGGCTTAATTAATTATTTATCCACCCGTTTTCTCCGAATAATTTATTTCAATCATTTTAAATCCATTTATATGGAATAATGTCTCCTTTATGTTTTAAACATGTTTTGTTAGAAAAATTTATTTTTCGGAGGCTCGTTCGATAAGAAATGCGAAGACACGTTTGTCGAGGCTATATTTGAATCAAGAGTGCAATAATCTTGGAGATTTGAAGACTCATACATTAGTCTTAAAATAGGTATTTTTATGCCTAAATACTCAAGTATTAGTTAGTTATACTAGTATTATAAAAATTTCTCGGAAGTTTCGCCATAACGCGTGCAAATCGAAAGTTCGCGTAAACCGAACCGGAGCGTTAATTGGAGATTTGAGAAATTTATTCTAGACTATTAAGAGTGGATAATTATAATGTTTAAGAAAGTGCATTAGAGGTTTAGTGCACAAGTGAAATAAATCCGAGCGGAATCTGGCACGAAACGCGCGCGACCATGCACTATTCCTAGTTGACTTTGAACCACTTTTGGCCACACACTTAAGCTTCTCAAGGAAGTTTCATTTTCAGCAAACACACTCTGTCTCTTTGCTCTTGCTGGCCGGCCACCCATAGGAGGAAGAAGAAACCAAAGCTCTTCCATTTCTTGCTCCATTTCTTACCCAAATCATCTCAAAATTTTACAACTTGCAAACCACTTGGAGATCAACTTAAACTAGGAAAGGAGCTTGTTTTTCATGGTTTTCTTGAACTTCAAAGGACTGAAAATTTCTGGTTTTATCATCTAAAGAGGTAACAAATGATCAAGCCCTTGAATCTTAGTTTATGTAAGTTGATTTGCACTTGTAAGCTTATAGATGCATGTGGGTAGCTCTATATTGTTGGAAATCTTGTGAGTGGGCTCTATGAAATCCCACAATGGACTTGATGAGCTGATGTGATGATGTTGGGTGTTGTTTATGTTGAATTAGTGCTTAAACAAGTGATTATAAGTTGAATGGTGAAAGGTAAACTCAAAGGAAATGAAATGAGAAAGTGTCGGTTCTGCCCCTGTTGGTGCAAGTTTTTGTGGTCCAATTGATTTGTTTTGATGTAGATATGCTGTATAGGTTGTGTGGAAAGTTTCCACCAAAAATTACTTGATTTGGTTGGCCAAATGTTGAGATTTCGAAATTTTATCAAAACTGGAAATTTTGTCCCAAATTGCTCTGGCAGTGATTTTCAAACAGCTATAACTCTTTGCTCCGATATCAAAATCAAGTGCCGTCAGTGGCATTAGAAACTAGACATTTCCAGTTTTCCAACAGTATAAAATATATCTCCTGATTCCACTTCAGTGAACCTTACCATGCTTTTAAAGTTTCCTGTCCTGTTTCACTTCTGTGTTGGAAGCCCTGTTATGAACTGCAAATTGATGCTCGAATATGAGCTAGTTGTGGACAGAATCTTAAAATTATTCCTTCTGTGAAATTATAGCTTTATGAATGTAGTTTCTAATTCCACCAACCACGCTCAATTCTAAGTTGAATTGAGTGAGTTATGGCCGAATTTCAAACCTGACTCAGTGCTTGAAAACCCAAATTTGAGCTGATCAATGGCTAAGCTTGATTGGGTGTTGTTATTTCGAAACTCTTGGTGTTAATCACCTATCAAACACATTTTGGATGTTCCTTAGTCATTGTCTTCATGAATGGACCATGTTTGAAAGGATTTCATTGGCCAAATGTTTGAGAAAAGAAAAACGAAAGTGCAAGGCAGATTTGCCTTAGAAAATCGTGGAAATTTAGTGACTTTGTTAACTAACTTCCCGAATGAATTTTTGTATGAGATTTGGCAGAGGAATACCCCTCATATGGTTGGATACTACCAAATTTGGTGTCATTCCAAGTCCATTTCGATGCTCAACCAAAGTCTCAAAGTTCACATTTTAAACCTGGAAAACCCTTGTTTAGTGAGGAAATTTCGGTAACTTTGAGCTACTATATCTTGGTACTCAAAACTCTGATTCTTGTTCTGCTTGTTGTGTTGTAAAATTTGATTGTAACTCTAATTGAGTTTCAAATTTGAGAGGCTAGTTCACATTCTGCGAACTTTGCCAAATTTTCAAAGTTGGCCAAAAACCAACCTCGAAACTGTCTTAATGGTCCAAAACAGCCACTTTGAGCCGAATTTTGAATGTCATCCATTTGGAATCATGGAAACCTGTTTTCTAGGAACTTTTAGTACTTTGGAAATAGTTTCCAATGGTACCAAGTTTTCCAATTTTGGACTTACAGAGAGTGAGATACGATTTTTCAAAGACCGCTTGATAAATATGAAATTTCCGAACTTAAAGGAAATTGAGGGTTTCGAACTCTCCATTTTTCTTTGATATCACTTGACCATTTTACACTTGATTTCAAAGATAAAAATTAGATTTTCTTCTATTATTAAAATTCCACTTTTGAGTCTCGATTTACGAGTAATTAAGGCTCATTCCATGATATCTTCTTAGATTGTACATGAGTGCAATCTTCCTTGATAATTAGGGGTTTTAAGCGATAGTGTGTAATAGTTCATTATTAATTGCTCAAGCACTCAAGGGGACCTTCAAGAGGATCTCGCAGGAAACGCCTAAACAATCGCTTGTGCTTTGCGTCTTGAATTACTTGGTGAGTGTCAAGTGCATGAATATTTGGAAATTATGTGAATTGCTCATTATGAAATGGATGGGTTATAACTGCTGAGTCGAGTGTGTACCTTATCGAATGCGTTCTCAATAAAATGAATTGTAATTGAATTGCCTGAATTGAATTGCATTATATGCTATGGTTGTATATGTCGTTGGAGTGAATCTCCTCGATTCATAATTGAACTGTATGACTGCTGATTGGAGTGTGCTCATCGGCCTATAACGGTATTTATCGATTGGACCGAATGTCATCAACCCTTATAATCATAATCATATAATCGGGTCTCTGAGCGATAGCATGTATCACACCGATTCGGGTGGGAGGTACCTCTCAGGTCAGCTCAAAATCCTAAATAAATGATCGGTTCTCTGAGCGATAGCATGTACCACACCGATTCGGATGGGAGGTACCTCTCAGGTCGGCTCAAAACCCTAAATAAATGATCGGTTCTCTGAGCGATAGCATGTACCACACCGACCCGGGTTGGAGGTACCTCTCATGTCGTCTTAGAACCATAAACCTTTATAAGTCGATTGGAGCGATGTCTCATCGACTATTGGACGATAGTATGTACCACACCAATTTGGGTGGGAGGTACCTCTCATTCGACTCAGAATTATAAGCAAAGTATCAGTCGATTGGAGCGATGTCTCATCGACCACTGAGCGATAGTATGTACCACACCGATTCGGGTGAGAGGTACCTCTCATATCGGCTCAGAACCATAAACGTATAATCGATCACTGAGCGATAGCATGTACCACACCGATTCAGGTAGGAGGTACCTCTCATGTCGACTCAGAATCATAAATGGAATAAGTAAAGTTCTAGGACTATTGGATTGAACTTTGGCAAAACAAGTGGATATGAGCTCCTAAGAGCTCCCGTATCCTTCTTGAAGGTGTTTTGTGAATATTCGTGAATTACTTGAATGTTATAGCTTTATCTCTCGTACCAGCTTTATTGCTATTTGAATTACCTGCTTGCATGATTTTTCTTGGCCTCACTAAGCGTCAGCTCATCCCATTAGTTTTGTTTTCCTTAACAGGAGCCGAAATTGAGGGATTATGGAGAGGTCAACTTGATGGCCCTTTTGATTAGAATTTTGAATGTATTTGCTTAGACAACTTTTGGAAGCTGTATATTTTGGGAATGTAAGATATTTTGGTAACTTATGATGTAAGACTTGAACGATTATTAAGGAATTGACCTTCCTTTATATCTTCGACTTTTAGTATCGATTGGTTATTCTTAAGTTTGAATTGAATTTGTACCGAGTCCTGGCGAGAGTTGGGCAAGCGTCCCGCGGATACCCTTGGGTTCGCCCTTGGGAGAAGTGGGGGCGTCACACCTAGCCCTCTTGCATGGCTTCCACTTGGCTACTATTCCCCTAATACACTTGTATAATAATCCCCTATTACACTTGTCTAATGATCCCCTATTACACTTATCTTCTTATTTTATTTATTTATTATATATTTTCCAAAAAAAATTAGGTAAACAACAAAAAATGTTAACTCCTAATTGTAAATGCATTGCACAATTTTTATTTATCTTAAAAAATTGAATCTAAAAGGTTTAAAGACAAATTTTGAATTTTTGTGAGAATTTTTCCTTTTTTAGAAATTTAATGCAAAAATACCTTAAAAATGAAATGATAAACCGAATTTATAAAAATAAACAAAATGAACATTAACTATTATTTAATTAATTAAAATAAGAATAAAATAAGAATAAGAATAAGAATAAAGCTAAAATTGAATAAAATAAATGAAATTTTGGTGTCTACACCTCATGGATCCATTTGCGATTCTCCTACATTTGCAAGTTTGCATTTTTTATGATTGCTCAATATTGCTCTATTTTTTTTATCATATTCAACTGCAATTTTCTGGAAGCCAAAATAGCTATTAAGAAAAATATAAAAGTTGTACCCCTTTGAGTTAACTTTCTATGCATCAAGAATCATCCATTTGCATGTATGTAGGCTGTTAAATAACCAAAATACCCTTTATTGGTCAATCACCTGTAACAACTTTTGACAGAAAAAATGCATGACTGTATTTCGGACCAGGATAACTCATGAACTGGACTTCGATATCTTCATAATAATTGTATGTCTTAGCTTCAAAATGATTCAAAAATCAACTCAACAAATGCTTGCAATTCAGGATATAGCTGAAATACTGGAAGGTGTTGCATGTCTGTAGCCAGTTAAATAACCAAAATACCCTTTATTGGTCAATCACCTGTAACAACTTTTGACAGAAAAAATGCATGACTGTATTTCGGACCAGGATAACTCATGAACTGGATTTCGATATCTTCATAATAATTGTATGTCTTAGCTTCAAAATGATTCAAAAGTCAACTCAACAAATGCTTGCAATTTAGGATATAGCTGAAATACTGGAAGGTGTCAAAACTGTTAAACTTTCCTTTTTTAGAACTTGATTACATTTCATCTTTTGAACATTTTGCATTTCATGTTTACTTTTAAATTATTTCAAATCATCAATAATCATCCAAATATCCTCTTGCTTCACTTAATTTGATGATTGAATCTTTAAATCTTATAAAAATATGAAATTTTCACCACTTTATTACATAGAAATTCAATTTTTCACATTTAATCCATAAAATGCATGATTCACTAGAAACTTGGTTAATTAGCTATTAAAATAACTAAAACACACCAAAAACTAGACTCTGTTTGGTTTAGCAGTGTATATGAAAAAATTTTACTATAAAAATTTTTTGAAATATTTGATATATTATATGGATAAGATGTTTTTTGAGTTATTATGTATTACTGTAGCAATGCATTTGAAAAACTTGTTTTGAAAAAATGGTCAATCCAAACGGAGCATATATAATAAAACACACTTAAAACACGCAAAATGCACACTTATCATCCATACTCGGCCATATTGTTAGTACAAAGAAAATCGTAACTTGGTAATGGCAAAATAATGTTTTCCCTTAGGCAACACCAAAACTGTTTCAATCCCGGCTCCAAGAGAATTTGAAATACCATCAAAGAATAGGTTCATTTAGGATATTGCTCATTCATGACCTCGACCAACCAAGTGAACTTCATCAAGAAAATAGGTATATAATAGCTGGTAGACATCTTCTCTTGGGTTTTCTGACAAGTGATCTACTATGGCTTGTCCCTTAATTATCTTCTGCATTGTGAAGACAATATCGAACTCAGAAATGATCATCTGTCACTTAACCATGCATCCTGTGGGCATTGGATTTTCCAACGAGTATTTTAGAGGATTAGACTGAGAAATCAGATAAGTGGTATGATCGACTAAGTAATGCCTCAACTTCTAAGTTGCTCACGTCAAAGCACAACAACTCCTTTCACGGAAAACATAGTTAGCCTCATAATACTATACACTTCTTATTGAAGTAATAGATTGCTTGTTCACTCTTCCTAGTTTCACCATGCTATCCCAGAATGCATCTAACAACTTCATCAAACGTAGACAAATATACAATTAAAGGTCTTCTCGGCTGAAGTTGCACTAAGATCGGAGAATTCAGTAGGTAATGCTTAATCTTATCGAAGGCTTGTTGACAATTTTCATTCCAATCTATTGGTGCATTCTTCTTTAGTAATTTGAACAAAGGCTCGCAAGTGGAACTCAACTATACAAGGAATCTGCTAATAAAATTGATCTTTTCAAGGAAACTGCTCTCATCTTTCTAAATTTTTGGAATGGGCATATCTCCAGTTACTTTAATCTTTGCAGGATCTATCTCTATACCATTTTTACTGATAGTAGAACCCAATAATTTACTGAATGTGACTCCAATAGCACACTTTGCAAGGTTGAACTTCAAATTATACTTTCTCAATCTTTCAAATAGTTCTTTAAATCAATCAAGTGATCCTCTACCCTTTTTAACTTAGTTATGATGTCATCCCCATAAATCTACATCTCTTGGTGGATCATATCATGGAACAGTATAGTCATGATCTGTGACGACCCACTTCCCCCTAGAGTATACCCCAAATTTGGCGGACCACCTGCCTAACTCTCGCAAGGTCTCACACACCAATCCTAAAACAATAACAAGAACTGCAAGAACAAAAGCAATAGCAACTTCCAAGTTTAGATATATACATTCGTTGTCATAAAATCCCCATACACACCATAATATAACAAGAGATTCAAATCCAAGCCAAACCACCAAATCTAGAAGGGCACTAGGACTATAGACAAGGGATATAGACAAAACTCTAGCCTTCTCCAATTCACGCACACCCATGTTCTCGCTCCCTGTAAGGAGAACAAACTAATGGAGTGAACAATCGCCCAGTGAGGTTCCAAGAAACAGGCAAGCAAAGTGGCAAGCGAATAATCACATACTGTACCATCAAAAAATGAAGAAGAAGAAAATAAGTGTTAACAAGACAAGAGAATAACAAATAACACTTTCAAGTAGAACGATACAATTTTCCTTGCATTGGCCACTTGTCTCGAAACCGTTGGCACTTTGTCAACTTTGGAAATACAATAACAAGGTCCAGTAGATCACCACTTCACGCCAGTCTCCGTTCACAGATCATCCCCCTTTATCGGGCCCGCACGCCAAAGAAAACAAGTAGGGTAATAATCGAGTATATTAGATCCAGTAACAAGAAACACGACCTATGGTTTGTCAGTAGCCTCGATCAAGGCTTTGCTGGCTCAATTTAACCAACTAGTCGATAGGGTTTGGGATCCCTAGCACGTCATATAGTTGGTGAGATAACATACCCAACCGACATTCAAGTCATGCACATGAATATCATTTCACTTGTAAATAGTGTCAAGTAAGAGTGAGTTTGATAAAGTACACACCCGTCTAGCCAATAGCAAGTCAAGGGCAACCAACCAATCAATAATTCAGGAGAGCATGTCACGTATGCACAATCTTGTCAATCAAGCAAGTTTACACATCAATCTAGTAACAAGTCATAACATGCAGTTAGAACACTCACCAACTGCTCAAGATTTATCAAAGTCAAGCGCAGGCTCTGCTCCCTCGCCACTCTCGAAATCTGCAATTAGATATAAGATAGCAAGAAGCTATCAAACTTTCAACATAGCGTTTCAAAAATCACACCTTTTACTTGTGAAAATCAAAGGAAAAACCATGTGGATGTAACTCACTACTGCAAGCCTAATATGGAGTCATAATAGGGAGTAATATATGGTAAGTGTAGGCATGAATTTTAATGAAAAGTGATAAGAATTTTGAGTTTAAAGTTGGACACTTGCCAATTATACAACATTTTGGAAGTAAACATCACTTTTCGCTTCTTAAATCACTTTGTTTTGGCAAAAATCTAATCTATGTTTGACAATCAAGGTGCTCTCAAGTAACTCGAGCAAAGTAGGTCAAAATCACCCAAAACTCACACCTCTCTTCTCTCTCTCACACTTGACCAACAAGGAAAAATTTTCCAGCAACTTGTCCCCCAAATTCCCCAAGTTAACCCTCTAATTTCAATCCTATTTTCATGGCAAAACCACTATCAATCAAGATATCATATCATAGGGTGCTTGAAACATTTTTTTGGCAAATAAATCCATCAAAATTTCACATATATCAATTTCTAAACTAAGCTACATCTATCTTGCACCACAGTTGGAAATTTCAATCTAACTTAACAAATACATGAAATCTTCCATTAACATGTTTCCTTTACCTTCTATTACTTCATATATCGGATAAACTTCAAATTAAAAGAAGCAAGAGAAGTTGCCTAGCAAATTACATCAAAATCCTAGGATGGAAAGCAAATCAAGGTCTTTCTTCCTCCAAGAATTTCACCAAAAGCTCGCTTTCGTACTTCCTTCAAAGATCTACGGAGTAAATTAGGGTTTCTCGTTGATTTTCTCACTAATTAAGCTTGAACTTGAGGTGTTTTTTCTCTCCCTTTTCTCTCTCTATTTTCAGCTGACACAAGAAAAGTATGAAGGAGTTTTGGTGCTAAATTGGAAGATAAATACAAGACTTATCTTGGTTGAAGATGCTTGGATCGTCAACACTTGGCGGAGCTTAGTTCAAGCCTATCTCTTTGTCTCTTGATTTGTCTCTAATCATCAAGATCTTTAATATTCTTCCAATTAACTCTTAACACTTCTTGTCACATAATCCCCTTTGCAAAAAACTCCTTCATGTTCATCCAATTTATTACACGCACTTCACTAGTTGGTCACACTAGCATAATGCGCTACAAAACTTAACATGCACCAAATGATATAAGGGAAAAGTATAAAATTGTGACTCAACTATTAAAGCAACCAAGAAATTACGGCAAGTAAATTAAAAGAAAAGAAAATATAAGTTAACTTATTAAAAATAAAAGAAAATATAAGATAACTTTCTTGTCCTCACACTCTCTGCCCCTTAAAAGAATTTCAACTTCAAAATTCTTACCTTTACTCATAAATAAATCGGGATATTTCTTCTGCATGTCCTCTTCTAATTCTCAGGTTACTTCTTTTACTTCATGATTTTTTTACAGAACTTTAACCAAGAAAATTCGCTTGTTCCTTAGTTCTTTTATTTTTCGATCTAAGAGTCGCACAGGTCACTCTTCATAAGTTAGAAATTCATCAATCTTGATATCCTCTAACTAAAGTATGTAAGTTGGATCTAGGTGATATTTCTTGAGTAATGGAACGTAAAAATTATCATGGATCTTGGATTTACTTGTTGGTAACTCCAATCGATATATCACTTTTCTTACTCGTTGAAGAATTTTGAAGGGATCTATATGTCTCAGTTTTAACTTCTTTTCTTTTCCTGCCTTGATACTGCCCTTTAGTGGAGTGATCTTAAGAAATACTTTATCTCCAACTTCAAATTTCAAATCCTTTTTCCAATTATCTGCATAACTCTTTTGTCGACTTTGGGCCGTTTGAAGGCTTTGACAAATTAGTTTCACCTTTTCGTATGCTTCCTCGACCCATAGTATTGTTGCCGGGTCCAGAACTTTTCTTTCTCCTATTTCATCCCAGTAAATGGGCAAATGGCACTTTTGTCCATAAAGAGTTTTGTATGATACCATTTGAATAGAAGCATGATAACTATTATTATAGGCGAACTCAAACAATATCATGTGTTGGCCCTAAATACCTCCAAAATTCATGATACATGACCTCAACATATTCTTAAGGGTTTGAATGGTTCTTTCTGACTGTCCATCTATTTGAGAATGATATGCAGTACTAAATTCAATTTATCCCTAAAACCTCTTATAACTTTTGCCAGAATTGCGATACAAATTGAGGGTCTTTATCTGATACTATACTCATTGGTATCTCATGTAATTTCACAATCTCATCCACGTATAGTTTAGCAAGTTTTTCCAAAAGATATTTCATATTAATTGCAAGAAGCATTATGACCTCTTTGAGTTCGTGGCGAATTTGACATCAAATTCATCGTAATGTGCTCTTATTTCCACTCAAGTATTTCTAGAAATTGCAACAATCCTGAAGGTTTCTGATATTCGATTTAACTTGCTAGCAAGTAAGACATGTTTGGACAAATTATGCAATCTTTGCTTTCATCTTATCCCACAAGTATAACCCTCTTAGGTCTCGAACATCTTACCACTGTCAGGATGCACCGTATACTTGGAACGATGAGTCTCTTCCAAAATTTTCTTTTTGAACCCTTTATCTTTTGGCACAACGATTCAATTTCGAAACCTTAAAATTTCATCAGGATCTAAATTGAAATCGGGTAATTCTCCTTTTTGCACCTTCTCTAGCCACCATTTCATCGTTGGTTCCTTCTTCTGAGCCTTTTTAATATGTTCCAATAGTATCGAGCTCACCATGATATTCCCAAAAATGACTTTTTATTGCTCGAGACGTAGGTTTCATTCAGTAACGTCCTCTAACAGGTTCCATTCCTTCATCATTAATCCTGCTAGTTAAGCCTTTCAATTTAGAGCGTCTGCCACTACATTGGTTTTTTCAGGACGGTAATTAATGGTTTCATCCACTGACGCTGCCTCAAGTTCAATTTCTTATGGGAGAATAGATACTTAAAATTATTATGAATTGTATATACCTCAAAAATCACCCTATACAAGTAATGTCGTCACTTTTTCAGAGCAAATACAACAGCTGCGAGTTCTAAATCATGTGTTGGATAATTTTGCTCATGAGATTTTAACTTTTGAGAGGCGTAGGCAATTACGTTCCCACTTTGCATTAATACACACCCTAAACTTTCTCTTAAAACATCTATATATACCATGAAACTATCCTTCTCATTTAGCAAAACTAACATTGGTGCTATGATCAATCGCTTCTTTAACTCTTAAAAATTGGTTTCACACTTAGTGTCCCAAACAAATCCGCCTTGCTTCTTCAACAAATCGGTTAGAGGCCTAACGATTTTCAAAAAATTCTTTATAAATCGTTGATAATACCCCGCTAGACCCAAGAAATTATGAATCTCTGTAAGATTTTTCGGCTGTTTCCACTTGGCAACAACTTCTATTTTAACCGGATCCACAGTTAGTCCATCTTTTAAAATTATATGATCTAAAAATGATACTTTGTCTAACTAGAAATCGCACTTACTGAATTTGGAGAACAATTAATGCTCTCCTAGGGTTGGTAAAACCATTCGCAAATGTTTTTCATGTTCCTCTCGAGTTTCCAAATAAACTAAAATGTCATCAATGAATACCACTATAAACTGGTCCAAGTTTGAAAATTCAATGCATTAAATTCATGAATGCTGTTGGGATATTGGTTAATCCAAAAGGTATCACTGTAAACTCACAATGTCCATATCAAAAGTTAAAAGTAGTTTTTGGCACATCATCCTCCTTAATTCTTAATTGATAGTATCCCTACCTAAAATCCAATTTAGAGAATACCACGGTCCCTTGTAATTGGTCAAACAATTCGTCAATGTGGAGCAAAAGATATTTATTCTTAACGGTCACCACATTTAAACCCCGATAATTGATGCACGACCTTAAACTCCGATCCTTCTTTTTGATGAAAAGCATTGGAATTCTACAAGGAGATTCACTCTCCTGTATAAATTCTCACTCTAATAAATTCTGTAGTTGCAACTTCAATTCCTTAATCTCGACAGGTGCCATCCGATAAGGAATTTTAGAAATGAGGGTGGTTCTAGATGCTAAATCAATCTTAAATTCGATTTCTCTTTCATGAGGCAATGACACCAGTTCATTTGGAAAAACATCTGGATATTTGTTTATCACCGGTACATCCTCTAGTTTCACCTTATCTCCTGGGGTATTTATAGGAAGACTAGATACCTCTGTGCTCCTTTATTCAACAATTTTCTAACCCAAATTTCTAAAATAAGAGCAGACGAGACTAAAGTACCCCTTATAGTCAGCCTTAAGGTCGCCGCATTTGGTATACAAAACTCAACCACTTTCATTCTACAATCTAACCGAACATGATATCGGATTAACCAATTCACTCCTATAATGATGTCATACCCCTCAATGGCTAGACTTATAAAGTCCACCACTAATTTTCGCTCTCCAATTTAAAATTCACGGTTTCTATACACCGTGTTAGTGAGTAAACATTGGTCACTCGTAGGTGTTTTAACTTCCAAATCGTATGGTAGTTTCTCAACTTTCAAATCAATTTCGCACATAAAATGAGGGTTTACAAAGGAATGAGTTGCACTAGGGTCTATCAAAATCTTAACCAAATGATGAAAAACAGGGATCGTACCTTCTACAATCTCAGATGAGTCGGGCACTTGTTGTTGGTCTAATACATATATCCTGGCTGGCACTCTTGGTCCATTCCCTCTTACATCGTTTGCCTAGGATTTGACCTGTCTAATCATGGAACATCATCTCCCTCTCGAAGTATATGTGAACAGCTAGCAATCTGGTGCTCGGTACTTCCACATCACAAACATTTTTATGTCTTTCACCAACATTCGTCCTCAGAGTAATTCGGCTTCCCACAGTATCCACAGGTTACACGAGAAGTTGATGTTTGGCCTTCTTGTGAGGCATCTACTTGTTGTCCTTTCCCACTTTGGCCTCCTCTTGGAGAAACTCCTCTGGGTGTCCCTGGGAGCCCCATGCCACATACCCCTCTTCCCACCTTGGGAAACGATATACTTCGATCACCTTGTCCAAAACTATTACTAGACACACCTCTTTTCCTTGAATGGAAAGCTTTTATTTGCAATCTCGCGTTCTCAATCTTTTGAATTTTCTCTAGAGCTTCAAGAGTTTTCGTGAAAGTATTGATTTGAACTGCCGCCAAAGCTTCCTGGATTGCCATATTCAATCCTTGCACAAACCACCTCTGTGAGAACCCGTAACTTTTCCATTTTCTAGGTTTTATTATCTTTCCAGGTTTTCTTATCTTCAATGGCTTGTTTTCTGCACTTTCTGTATCCGAAAATTTTTCTAGATAATTTTTATGAGTAAATATAGTTTTTAGATGATTTTTCTAGTATCGAATAGTTTTTGAGAAATTAAGAGTGTATACCGGACGTGGGACCCACTAGTGCGAAAAGTTCGGAAAAATTCGGCCAACTAGGTTAAGTTTCGGATACTGGGTTTAATTTACCGGGTGTTAAGAGATAATTAGAGGAAGCTATTTGGATTGATGTGAGAGGGAACAAAGTGATAGACTTGCATTAAATAAGTGACAAGTGTCACCATTTGATTGGAGGAACTTGTAAGACCACTATTCATTTTCTTACCATTGACCAAATAAATAAAAAATTTACCAAAAATTCCTCATTTTTGTCTTCCTCTTGGCCGAACCTCTTCCTACAAGAAAAGAAAGAAAAGCTTCCAAGTTTTTTGCTCCAATCTTGCCCAATCTCACAGACTAACCGTTTCATCTTGAATTCCTTCCATAAAACCTCTTCAATTAGTGTTAGTGAGTTGATTTGTGGAGTTATTTGGAAAGCTAAGAGGACCTATTGCTCTCTCTCTCTTGTTTCTAAGGTGAGTTGTGAAGAACCACCCTCCTCCCTTAATTGATGCTTAAATCATGATTAGTGGTAGTATGAGATGCAATATTATGGATTATTTCTTGATTTGTGGTTGAAGTGATGAAGTTTTATTATTTTTGGAGATTTTTCTGTTTTAATATAAGCATGGTTGTGTGGCTATCTATGATGATTGGAAATGGTATATAATGATTCTAGAAGGTGGAAAAAGTGGACAATTGCAATCAATTTCTGTTTTGGAAGAAATTTCAGAAAATTAGGTTTTGTGAAGGAACATTCTGCCCGAATTTTTAGCTCCTAGTTAGAGGCCTAATTGGCCTTGGCTTAAAACATTAAAGTTGTAGGGAATGACATTTTAGAGGTGTCTACAAAATTTCAGGTCAATCGGAGTAGCGTAGAGTGAGAAAAGTCCAAATTTCTATTGCTGTTCTGGTTTTACCCGAATGTAAGAATTGCGCCTGTAATTGGTTGTTTTGGCTGGAATTGTTTCCGAATTGGTTGTTGAGGCCTTCTGATGAAATTTATCCCTGTATCTTATCTTTCAGCTGGTTTTGGAATTTCTGGATTTGGACTTGGAGAGCCTGAGTTATGATGTTTCCGCTAGAATGCATTCTGTGAATCTGTTTTTGTGATTCTGGTATAGTATCTTACATTTTTTACCTGGTTACACTCGAAACTGGGTTGAGTGACCTTCTGTAATGTTGTACCCCTATCTCTTAGCTTCGAAATGGTGGGTCTTGTACCTTCATCCGATAATCGTAGTGCCTTTGGCACCATTACCGCAAAATGAGGACAAAAACTGTTTTTTCCAGGGCTAAAGCTAAATCATTTCCGGATTTTTCTGGTTTCCTCTATTGTTTATGTATGCTTAGGGAACCCTGTTTTGGTAGTATGTAGAATTGGTTTATGACTTGTAATCGAGTCTTATTGTGTTTATTTGAATAGTTTAGGGCTTGACTTTCATATCCGGTCATTTCCTAACTAAATTTTGTACTTGAATGCCATTAAGCCTAGTGAACGGCTTTTGGGAATGAGATTATTTTTGTACGAGATGTTGGGACTGATTTGAGGAAATAATGAACCCATGATGGCTGGAAATTAGGTAAACACAAGGGATATGCTGCCGAAATTTTACTTGAAGGCTAGTTGGATTTACTTGTGATTTGAGCGAAGGACTTTTGGGTTGTTTGAGCCTAGGTCTTCATTTTACCTTTTCGTTTCCAAAAATTCATGTTTTGCACCCTTGCTTTAATCATTATTTGGCGAGGCATACGACTGGTAGTCGAGCCTCACATGTGCATTCTGTATACTCGATTTTGAAAGTGGAACTTCAATTGTTTTCTTTGGATTATCTTAGGGTTTCTTGGTGATTAAAGCTCTCTTTTGGGGAGGTATCTGTACTGACCCAGGTGAGTGTTCCACTACCTGCTACCCGTTATGTGAAATATCTGAATATCTGAATACTTGATTTATGACTGTTGGAGCCAAATACTGTTTTGATAAAAGGGAGGCGATGGTGTACTTTATCACACTCGTTCTCTGGTCTGTTCATATGCCAATTTTGAACGCGTATCTGAATCTGCTATCTGTATCTGTATCTGTTATCTGTATCTGGATCTGTATCTGTTCTGACGTCGTTTGGAAGCTTGTGTCCAACGACCTTTCTGTGACCTCTGAGCTCAACACCTGTGGCCAGTTACTCGAGTCGGGCCGGCAAGGGCCTGGTCGATTAGATAACGAACCACGGTAGTCTGTTTTGGGATCTTTGGGTATTGAGACCCTTGATTCCGGGTATACTCGAGTATTACCATTTCTGATCTGATTGGATTTCGGGCCCGGTGGGGTATATGAGGTGGAAGGAATCGAAGAAAGTGGAGTCTACGGTATTGGTTACTCCTTTAGCGTTGACGGAGTGTAAACTATTATTTCGATCAAGCTTCGATGATGCTAATGGGAATTTGGCTCCTGAGAGCCACCTGTATCCTTCTGATTTGAATCATTGGTTCATTTACTTTACATCTGGCGTGTGTACCTGATTTGTTAAATGTGAAATGCCATGATTTTACTGCTATATGTCTGGTACCTCATTGAGCGCAAGCTCACCCCTTTCTGTTCCTTTTTGTTTTTCTTACAGGAAAATAAATACTTTTGGACTGGATTTGACAATTGGCTGCCAAATTGAGCTAGTTGAACATATCTTTTGTATAGCTCATGTATTGAAACCCTAAATGTACTTTTGGGACCGTTTTCCTTTTGATTTGGCAAACCAGACATGTATCCACTTTTGAATACTTTTGTATGCCACTTTGGCTTGTAAATGCTAAGTTTCAAGATGTGAATGTTTGCTTGATATTTGGTTGGGTTCTGACGGGTCGGTTACTATTCATAGTCGACTTCGGTTTCATTTTTTTTTATTTTAACATTTTGATTTGTTTACCCGCGTTGGTAAGCTCCGGAATGTATTAGCTCGTTCTATATCGAACCGTTAGTCCTGGCGAGAGCTGGGCAGGCAGTTCGCTAACCCCTTTGGTTCGCCTTAGGGGAAGGTGGGGCTGTCACAGGTGGTATCAGAGCCACTTCGCGTAGTCTCTGCACGGAATGAGCTTGGGGCCAAGTGGTGTTATGGTCCTACTTTCGTGAAAGGTATAAGTGCTCTTTTGAGCATAAGCTATGAACTGTGCATGTTATAAGAGTAAGGATCATTATCTTGGGACATGAGGAAGTTAGGTATGTATGTCGGGTAGGAATCTTTAATATGGATGATTTACGCTTGGGACCGGCCGGATCTGTGGCGACCCCACTTCCCCCTAAGGCGAACCAAAGGGTTGGCGGGCCGTCTGCCCAGCTCTCGCTAGGACTCACGCAAGCAAGCTAACCTAAAATCTTCCGACGATTAACCTAAGCTATTACAATAAAGATCCTTCCGAAAATAAATCGATTTCTAACACCACATTAACTTCAGAGATAACAGTATAAAACTTAGCCAATCGACAGCTCTTAAATACTTCCAGCGACGCTCGCAAAAGATAAGGATGTACTATACTAATACAAACATACAAATTGAGTATTAGAATTAGAGATTACACTTTTCCAGCTTCAAGTGGCAATCCAAAATGAAAAGTACAATGCTTAGCTTAGAATTCGTTACAAACTGAAAATTACAATCAAAATGTTCAAGTACAACCATAAGAAATATAAGCTGCTTAGACACTTTCAAACTTCACGTCCTGTAAGGAAAACAAATAAACATGGGGTGAGCTAAAGCTCAGTGGTGCCCCAAAACATGCAATCACGTAATTCAAACAGCGAGTAATAATTTAAACAAGTTAAACAACTAAGAAAGTGTATAACAACACAAGGTAGGATACAGGGGCTCTCAGGAGCCATTTTCCTCGCTTGAGCACCGTTTATCGTAGTTGACCCTCCGTCAACTCTCACTACTTACAGTCCATGTAGATCCACTTATTTTAATCCTAACCCGTCACCATTCATACCCCGGTCCCGGGCCCGCTCACCGACTAAGGACGTGGTATACTCGAGATATACCCGTCATGGTAGTTGGATACAGAAGTCGAGGGATTCACCCAACGACGCAACTACATTAATGGATTCAGGAGAAAATGTTTTGCACAAGTCACCACTCGAACGGCTAGTGCGATAAAGTACACACAGCTCACTTCGATGGATCAGAAACCAATTTTTCAAATTATCACATGTCAAGTCAAGAAAGCACTTAATTCAAGTAGGAAAAGAACAGGCAGGAACACTCACCAAGAGTGAAATTCAGATGTCAAATTGGGGATCGAATTCCGCGTCCTCGCAGTATCCTAGAATACCAAATTTTAAAACTATAAGTTTTCTATTCAATTTTCTTTAAACTTATTTGCATAAGCAATTATCTAATATAATACTAGTTTACTTTCTCAAGAAATTCGAGAATCTATTTAGATTGAATGCTTGACAAAAGAAATAGTAAAAGTGTTCCTTATAGTTTTCCTTAGAAAAGGGTAACTAGTATTATGTACTAGGAACAATTCGACAAACCTCTTAAAAACAAAGTTAGAAGGTTACTTTGAACATTTCTCTAAAGTTACGGCTTTTGCAAAAATTATCCTTGAAACTATTTTTCCTAAAATAGGGTTTCTTGCCGAGTAAGTTTCCCAAGTTTTCCGCTAAACTTAGTGAGACTTGTATTTTGGAACTTTCTTATAGTTAACTATCCAAGTGCAAAACTTAGGGAAAGAAAAGAATTAAAATAGGACTTAGAGTTTCCAAAAGTTTTAGAACTTATTTACGGTAGCTAGCGAGGCTAGGTTGAGCTAAAGGAAATCGTCGAGTTGGAAATTTTTAAGGAAAACACTAGGTATAGAGTTTTATAAAATAATGCTAGCTAGAAAATATTTTTGGTTAATTTTGAACGCCGCTACTCGAGTTCACAAGGTCGATACGATTATTTCCCCGCTCCGATATCATTTCGAAGTCACAATATGGGTCAAAGTATGGCAGAAATCACATAGCAAATTTACTAGGGCTTCGTCAATCATTAGCCCTAGCTTTCAACAATTGCATTTCTGAATAAAATAAAATAGTCAACCAAGGCTTCATCAATCATTAGCACTTGGTTTCAGCAAACCCAACATAAGCAAATCAAATAAAAGTGAAGTCCCAATACATTCCAACAATTAACTTCCATCATCTAATAATACTTTATAAAAAATCATTTCAATGGCTAAGGGCTTCGTCAATCATTAGCCCTTAGCACCCAACCAGTAATTCATGTGACAACCAAGCTAATATTTCAAGTATTTAAATCTGCTAACAGTTATTTAAAACCAAAGACCACATTTGCAGCAACCTCCTACTCAAGTATTTGGTCCAAAGCCAAGAAATTCCATCCATAACTCTTTATCAATCATGACCAAGGCTGGAAAATTTTCCAGCTTTACATGTATGATCGAAAATCAAAATTTTCCAGCAATTCGTTAGTCCCAAATCAACTTTTCTTTTGGTCACACATGGCATTAGGTGATCAAGTTGAACAAGCGAACACTTAGCCACCTGATTAACGTTTCTAGCTCATACTTCGGATTAGATTGCTAACTACAATATCCTTAGAATTCAGAATTTGTATCATTAGTCTTGGATGGTCATGCATGAGACAAAATTCTGTTTTCACCTCGTTTCTTTGGTCATCCGTTTTAATTCTGTTGCTTGACTACATGCAAATCCTAGTTAACCTGTCATTAGCTGGTTAATCATGAATTTAAGTTCAGCGCAGAAAAATCAAATTAAATCAAGTTGCATTATCAGATTCAGCCCACGAACATTCTGTTTTCCTTAAACCAGAATTTTCCCAAGTTTTTGTTTCATCATCTATTCGCACCCAGTCAACATGCAAATCAATAAATATCTTCATCCCCTATTAGATAATCATAACTATAAGTTCCAGAGCAACAAACTGGAGCCAAGTGAAGCTGCATTGTCCAAACCATTCTTCTCGGCAGAATCATGCTCAACCAAAACAGAATTTTCTCCAAGCTTCTTAATACAACATCCGAACACATAGATTGACATGCATGATCTTAATAATAATCATCCAAAATTCAGTTAGTTAAACACCACTGTGTGCTCAGATTACTCCAACTAATTAAGATTATAAGATCAACTTTCGGCAGTTCGCATAGCATGAATTCCAGCAGCTTTGATCTTAGTTTTTCCGGATTTTCCTTGGATTATACGTGGATTTAGATGCTCAAGCTCAACATGCAAGAGCTTAGCCACTAGTTAACATTTTTAGTTTTAGAAATCAAGTTCAAATAACAACATTTGTCAGCCAAAATTTCCAGAACTTAGTCGATCATCCACGGTAGCTTAAATGTGACCAGATTTTAAGTCCATTAAAATTTTTTCTAACTAATCCTTGCTCACTGACATTAGCAAAGCTTAATCAACCTCATAACCAGTTTCATTGGAGCTCAGAAATCACCTCACAGCAAGCTAAGTTGTCGGACAGAAAGTTTGAAAAGTTTCCCTTCCTCTCGGCTCTCACGCACAAAGCTGATTCTGGTTGCAGCTGGTGGATGCTACAGTCGTGACGTGGAGTGAAATGGAGATGCAGAATGGGTGGAGTTTGCTCACGGCTTCTCTCAGCCTTCACTCCAGCTTGCGGACAGAGCAAAACAGAAAGAAGATTGCAATTTGCACTCCTCTTGGTCGATACTCACGAGGTAAGTCTCTCCCTCACTCTTGTGTCGTTGATCCAAGACAGAATGGGGTTGTGAAGGATGGTGGTGCTGCGGCATTTAGGTGAGGAGGTTGAGTGTTTAGCAGAGCTTGTGTACGGCAGTGGTGAAGGTTGTGGTTGGCCGAATTGGGTGGTGAAGCTGCGGTTGGCCGAATTGGGTGGCTGGTGATCATGGTGTCCGGGGAGCTGTTTGGCTTTGCAGAAAATGGTCATGGCCGTGGGTGATGTTGTGAAGCTGTGAGGGTATTGTAGACTTTGCACTACTTCTCCAATTAGCCACTTAAGTCCTTGGTCCTAGCTTAGCTCCAAAAATTGTCCCCAAAAGTGATTTGAACTCCTAATAATTTCGCTAATCAAGCAAGACTTTGGTTATCGAAGTTTTATGTCCTAAAAATGGTTAGAGTACTTGTAATTATTTTTATCTAGAATTTATTGATTACAAATTAGTATTAAGCTTCCTTTAACGCTTAACATTCTTGTTTGATTAATTAAACTATTAAAATCAAGTTTGACCAATATATATATAAATCTAACATTTTATGTTAATACGAAAATTTAATCTAGCTCTAAAAATCTTAACTTAGTTTAGCGAAACCAAGGAATTTTATAACTTAGGAAAATTATATAAATTTTCACATAAACGTGTTTTTACGTACTTAGTTGCAAACAAGTAGAAATAGTATTAGGATTTATTAAAGAATAAAAGAAGTGTAAAAGACATATGAAATATTATTTATATATGCATTTTCAGGGTTCTCACATCCTACCCTCCTTACAAAGAATTTTGTCCTCAAAATTCACACATTCTGGATAAATAAGTCAGGATACTTTTTCTGCATTTCTTCTTCTAACTCCCAAGTTGCTTCCTCAAGTCTATGATTTTTCCACAAAATCTTCACCAGAGGAATTTCCTTATCCCTCAGCTCCTTCATTACTCTATCCAAAATCCTGACCGGTCCTTCTTCATAGGTTAACGTCTCATCCACCTCAATTCCTTCTAGTGGCAACACGTGACTTGGATCAGAATAATATTTCCTAAGCATGGAAACATGAAATACATCGTGAATTTTGGCCATGCTTGCAGGCAACTTCAATTGATACGCTACTAACCCAACTTTCTTCAAAATTTCGAAAGGTCCGATATACCTTGGCTTCAGCTTCTTACCTTTCTTGGACACTACTCCGCCCTTCAAGGGTTTAATTCTGAGAAAAACTTTGTCACCTACTTCAAATTCCAAATCCTTTCTCCTTGTGTCGGCGTAGTTCTTTTGTCTACTCTGAGCAACTTGAAGCCTTTCTCTGATCAATTTTACTTTTTCCTGGGCTTCTTCTATCCAAGGTATAGTTGTAGGGTCTGCGATTTTCTTTTCTCCAACTTCATCCCAATGAATCGGAGATCGACACCTCCTTCCATACAAAGCCTCATAGGGTGCCATCTGAATTGAAGCCTGAAAGCTATTATTATAAGCAAATTCCACTAAGGTCATCTATTGGCTCCACTTACCTCCAAAATCCAGTATACACGACCTCAGTAGATCCTCTAGAGTTTGAATTGTCCTTTCCGACTGCCCGTCGGTTTGGGGATGGTACGCAGTACTAAACTTCAATTTGGTCCCCAAAGAATCCTGAAATTTCTGCCAAAAACGCGAGACAAATCTTGGGTCTCGATCAGACACGATACTCACTGGAATACCATGTAACCTTAGGATCTCTTCTGTGTACAACTTGACCAATTTTTCCAATGAAAAACTCATGCTTACCGGTAAGAAGTGTGCAGACTTAGTGAGTCGGTCAACTATTACCCAAATTGCGTCAAAACCTTTTTGGCTTTTAGGTAGTCCCGTTACAAAATCCATTGTTATGTGTTCCCATTTCCATTCAGGGATTTCTAATGGTTGTAGTAAACCAGAGGGTTTTTGATGTTCAGCTTTTACTTGTTGGCAGATCAAGCATTTCTGTACAAACGCTGCCACGTCCTTTTTCAAACCTTCCCACCAGTACAATTCCTTTACATCGTGATACATTTTAGTCACACCTGGGTGTATAGTATACATTGACCGATGTGATTCTTCTAGAATTCCTTTTCTTATCTCTTCAACTGACGGAACCACAATTCGGTCTCGAAACCTCAGTACCCCTTCAGGCCCTAATTTGAAGTCTAATGTTTCCCCTTTTTGTACTTTCTCCAAATTCTTCCGAATCATAGGGTCTGTTTTCTGGGCTTCCTTAATCCGCTCTAGTAACGGTGACTTCAATGATAGGTTCCCTAACAAAACCTTCAAATTTTCCAAGCGAGGGTTCCAACCACTTATTTCTTCTAGCATATCCCATTCTTTTACCATTAACCCTGCTACTTGGGCCTTTCTACTTAGAGCGTCAGCCACCACGTTGGCTTTTCCTGGATGGTAATTAATCGAGCAATCATAATCTTCCAGGAATTCTACCCATCGCCTTTGTCTCAAATTCAGCTCCTTTTGGGAGAACAAGTACTTGAGGCTCTTATGATCCGTAAAAACCTCAAAAGTCACGCCGTACAAGTAGTGTCTCCATTTCTTCAAGGCAAAAATTACTGCGGCTAGTTCTAGGTCATGGGTTGGGTAGTTTTGCTCGTAGGGTTTCAATTTCCTAGAAGCATAAGCAACTACCTTGCCCATTTGCATTAAAACACATCCCAGACCTTCTCTGGAGGCATCAGAATATACAGCATAACCTTCACCTCCATCAGGCAAAACCAAAACGGGAGCGGAGGTTAACCGCTTCTTTAGCTCCTGAAAACTTGACTCGCACTTCGGAGTCCAGACAAACTTAGCCCCTTTCTTGGTTAGCTCAGTCATAGGTCCTGCAATTTTCGAGAAATCCTGAATAAATCACCTATAATAACCTGCTAAACCCAAGAAGCTTCTAACTTCGGTTGGAGTTTCTGGTTGTTTCCAATTTATAACGGCCTCAACTTTTGCCGGGTCCACGGCAATACCGTCCTCAGAAACTCTGTGCCCTAGAAAAGATATTTCAGTCAACCAAAACTCACACTTGCTGAATTTGGCATATAGCTTATGTTCTCTTAATATCTGCAAAACCACCTCTAGGTGCTTAGCATGCTCCTCTCGAGACTTAGAGTAAATCAGGATATCATCTATGAAAACCACTACAAACTGATCCAAGTACTTCTTAAAAATTCTTTGCATTAGGTCCATGAAAGCAGCTGGTGCATTGGTTAATCCAAAAGGCATGACTGCAAACTCAAAATGTCCATATCTTGTACTAAAAGCAGTCTTAGGTATATCTTCCTTCTTGATCTTCAACTGATAGTACCCTTGCCTTAAATCCAGCTTAGAGAAGACCACTGACCCTTGCAGTTGGTCGAACAAGCTATCGATTAACGGTAGAGGGTATTTATTCTTAATGGTAGCCTCATTCAACCCTCGATAATCGATACACAACCTCAAGCTTCCATCTTTTTTCTTCACGAATAGGACGGGTGCTCCCCAAGGTGAGTCACTCTCCTTCACAAAACCTTTCTCCAACAGATCTTGTAATTGAATTTTCAATTCTTTTAGCTCGGCAGGAGCCATTCGATACGGGGTCCTGGAAATTGGAGCCGTTCCAGGCATCAAGTCAATCTTAAATTCCACTTCCCTTTCCGGCGGTAGAGTCTTAAGCTCTTCGGGAAAAACATCCGGAAACTCCCGTACCACTGGTACATCCTCCAACCTCACTTGGTCACTGGGAGCATTTATCAAGAAGGCTAAGAAACCTTGCGCTCCTTTAGACAAAATTTTCCTTGCTCGAATTCCTGAGATCATAGCAGAAGATGCTATCCTACCCTTGACATCTAACCTCAGGGTGGCTTCACCAGGTATACAGAATTCCACCACTTTTGCTCGACAGTCAAGTTTAGTATGATGATGGCCTAGAAAATCCATTCCTATTATAACATCATAACCTTTTATATCCAGACTGATCAAATCCACTAGCATTTTACGCTCTCCAATCCAGAATTCACAATTCCTATAAGCCAGACTAGTGATTACCTTTTTATTACCCATGGGTGTCTTAACTTCAAGATCGAAGGGTAATCTAACAGGTTGCACATCTATTCCAGACATAAAGGATGGATTAACGAATGAATGGGTTGCACCAGGGTCAATTAACACTTTAGCTAATCGATGAAAAATCGGGAGTGTACCTTCCACCACTTCCGAGGCGTTAGGTAAGGGTTGGTCACCTATAGCATACACTCTAGCAGGAACTGTCGGCCGGCCTCCTCCAGTGGTGTTTGGTCTAGCGTTTGGGGCAGTCCCGCCTTGCATTTTGGGACATCCAGCAATTTGGTGCTCGCCACTGCCGCACCTCAGGCACTTCCCTTGCTTCTTCCAACAACCATCTATATTATGGCCAGGTTTCTTACAAAATGCACAATTCATTTGGGGAACTATTGCTCGACCTCCCTGCGAGATATTCCTAGGTTGTCCCCTTCCAATCGGTCCCCCTCTGGCTCCGTTATTTCGACCTCCCGTATTCCTGGCCCCATTTCCTCTTGCTTGGCCGCCTCGTGGCGCTCCAGGACTATTCACTCCAATGTTTCCTCGGCCCACTTTGGCCGGTGGAGCATTGCCATACGTCGGCTCCCGACTACTGCTAGGAGCAAATCTTTTCTTGGCCTGAAAAGATTTCACTTGAGCCCTAGCCACTTCAACTCTCTGGGCTTTCTCGACGGCATCTGCGAACGTGTCAATCCTCACGGCAGCTAAACCTTCCTGCACTTCTACATTCAGACCCTGTACAAACCTTCTGACTCTCCTTTGCTCCGTGGCTACCAATTCAGGAGCAAATCGAGATAGCTTGGTAAACTGGACTTCATACTCGGCGACGCTCATCGCCCCCTGCTTACATTTTATGAAATCATCCTCCCTCTTTTCTTGGATGAGCGGTGGGAGGAATTTGGCATTGAACTCCCTTGTGAAGTTTGCCCAAGTCCTTGGAGTATGATTCGTGTCCCAGTTAGTCCTAACCAGGTTCCACCAGGAGCGAGCAGCTCCCTCAAACTGGAATGCGGCAAAAGTTACCTGACGCACTTCAGTATAGTTTAAAGCTGCGAAGATGTCGGAAATTCTCTCCCACCATCCCTCAGCTATCTCAGGTTCAGGTCCTCCGTAGAACTTAGGAGGTCCAAACTTCAGGAACCTTTCCAGTGCCCAGTCGTCAGAATCGGCTGGGCCTCCTGGATAGCGCACTGGTCCAGCAGCTTGGTGTTCAGTCAAGCGCTCTAGGACATCAGTGATACGATTGATAGCGGTGGCCACTCCATCTCCGGCCCCGCCCTCTTGTCCTTGGTCTGGGTTGACCTCGGGCTCTCTATCTCTACCCGATTCCGGGTGTTGTCTAGTGGGTCTCCCGCGGCCCCTTCCTATCACTTGGCGATCCATAGTCTAAGCTATGCCTATTATGGGAGGATCAAGCGATTAGGCGAAGTGTTATTTATTTAAGCTTATTAATGTTTCCTTAGTAAATAAAATCGATATGGAATGGAGGAAAAATAAGTAAAACACTTAGCATATATTTCCAAGCGAAAGTCATACAAATAATAGGTTGGGACATTTCCAAAATGTAAGGCACATAACTAGCAAAAATACATACAAATAATCCCTTATACAAAAATTAGGGATATGGTGCCTCAGAAATAAGTCATCCACCTAGACAAAACTTGATGACCTAGCTAACGTCCCCCTATTCTAACCCTACATATCCAATAAAGTCAAATCGATCCAAGCCTAACCCTCCGCAGGGCTGTCAGGAGCTATGTCCTCCTCCGGATCCTCCTCCGGGTCCTCCTCTGGATCCTCCTCCGGATCCTCCTCTGGATCCTCCTGCTCTACACTCTGAAGGATACTCGTGGCCTCATCTATCATCATTGAGGCATCAGCCCTGATGCCTGCACTCCTATCACGCATCCTCTCGGCTAGTCGAGTCGCCCTAGACTTCTGTCGCTCTATCTCCAAACGAGCAGCCTCCAGCAAATGATGCTCAGCAGTTAGCCTAACCTCTAAATCGGCTATACGGTCGAACTGAGTGTCCACCATGATACTCAGCTCCTCTACGTCCTGAGACAAAGTGAAGTTAGCGTCCTTCAGCTGGCGACGCTCATCATCCAGGGATAGCACTAGCTCATTGGGGTAGGCATACGTGGCCCTACACTGGCACCGAGGATGCCTATCAGCTGGGGTATAACGTATATGGGCTCCTCCACCTCGGGGTCTATAAGAGATGGACCTAAGAGGCTCTATGTGTCCATTTGACGCCCCATTACCATTAGCGTGTCCATTACCATTCTCCATACCTGCAAAAGAATTAAAACTTAGAGGTTAGAACTCAAATAGCTAGTTAGATCAGCATCACTTAGAATATATCTAATGGTCTCAATTCTTACTTCTAAAAAGTTCGGGGTTTCTAACTCGTATGGTATATTTCTCAAATAACTTTTCTAACCTAGGCTCTGATACCACCTGTGGCGACCCCACTTCCCCCTAAGGCGAACCAAAGGGTTGGCGGGCCATCTGCCCAGCTCTCGCTAGGACTCACGCAAGCAAGCTAACCTAAAATCTTCCGACGATTAACCTAAGCTATTACAATAAAGATCCTTCCGAAAATAAATCGATTTCTAACACCACATTAACTTCAGAGATAACAGTATAAAACTTAGCCAATCGACAGCTCTTAAATACTTCCAGCGACGCTCGCAAAAGATAAGGATGTACTATACTAATACAAACATACAAATTGAGTATTAGAATTAGAGATTACACTTTTCCAGCTTCAAGTGGCAATCCAAAATGAAAAGTACAATGCTTAGCTTAGAATCCGTTACAAACCGAAAATTACAATCAAAATGTTCAAGTACAACCATAAGAAATATAAGCTGCTTAGACACTTTTAAACTTCACGTCCTGTAAGGAAAACAAATAAACATGGGGTGAGCTAAAGCTCAGTGGTGCCCCAAAACATGCAATCACGTAATTGAAACAGCGAGTAATAATTTAAACAAGTTAAACAACTAAGAAAGCGTATAACAACACAAGGTAGGATACAGGGGCTCTCAGGAGCCATTTTCCTCGCTTGAGCACCGTTTATCGTAGTTGACCCTCCGTCAACTCTCACTACTTACAGTCCATGTAGATCCACTTATTTTAATCCTAACCCGTCACCATTCATACCCCGGTCCCGGGCCCGCTCACCGACTAAGGACGTGGTATATTCGAGATATACCCGTCATGGTAGTTGGATACAGAAGTCGAGGGATTCACCCAACGACGCAACTACATTTAGTTTTATGGTAGTTGGATACAGAAGTCGAGGGATTCACCCAACGACGCAACTACATTTAGTTTTATGGTAGTTGGATACAGAAGTCGAGGGATTCACCCAACGATGCAACTACATTTAGTTTTATGGTAGTTGGATACAGAAGTCGAGGGATTCACCCAACGACACAACTACATTTAGTTTTATGGTAGTTGGATACAGAAGTCGAGGGATTCACCCAACGACGCAACTACATTTATGGATTCAGGAGAAAATGTTTTGCACAAGTCACCACTCGAACGGCTAGTGCGATAAAGTACACACAGCTCACTTCGATGGATCAGAAACCAATTTTTCAAATTATCACATGTCAAGTCAAGAAAGCACTTAATTCAAGTAGGAAAAGAACAGGCAGGAACACTCACCAAGAGTGAAATTCAGATGTCAAATTGGGGATCGAATTCCGCGTCCTCGCAGTATCCTAGAATACCAAATTTTAAAACTATAAGTTTTCTATTCAATTTTCTTTAAACTTATTTGCATAAGCAATTATCTAATATAATACTAGTTTACTTTCTCAAGAAATTCGAGAATCTATTTAGATTGAATGCTTGACAAAAGAAATAGTAAAAGTGTTCCTTATAGTTTTCCTTAGAAAAGGGTAACTAGTATTATGTACTAGGAACAATTCGACAAACCTCTTAAAAACAAAGTTAGAAGGTTACTTTGAACATTTCTCTAAAGTTACGGCTTTTGCAAAAATTATCCTTGAAACTATTTTTCCTAAAATAGGGTTTCTTGCCGAGTAAGTTTCCCAAGTTTTCCGCTAAACTTAGTGAGACTTGTATTTTGGAACTTTCTTATAGTTAACTATCCAAGTGCAAAACTTAGGGAAAGAAAAGAATTAAAATAGGACTTAGAGTTTCCAAAAGTTTTAGAACTTATTTACGGTAGCTAGCGAGGCTAGGTTGAGCTAAAGGAAATCGTCGAGTTGGAAATTTTTAAGGAAAACACTAGGTATAGAGTTTTATAAAATAATGCTAGCTAGAAAATATTTTTGGTTAATTTTGAACGCCGCTACTCGAGTTCACAAGGTCGATACGATTATTTCCCCGCTCCGATATCATTTCGAAGTCACAATATGGGTCAAAGTATGGCAGAAATCACATAGCAAATTTACTAGGGCTTCGTCAATCATTAGCCCTAGCTTTCAACAATTGCATTTCTGAATAAAATAAAATAGTCAACCAAGGCTTCATCAATCATTAGCACTTGGTTTCAGCAAACCCAACATAAGCAAATCAAATAAAAGTGAAGTCCCAATACATTCCAACAATTAACTTCCATCATCTAATAATACTTTATAAAAAATCATTTCAATGGCTAAGGGCTTCGTCAATCATTAGCCCTTAGCACCCAACCAGTAATTCATGTGACAACCAAGCTAATATTTCAAGTATTTAAATCTGCTAACAGTTATTTAAAACCAAAGACCACATTTGCAGCAACCTCCTACTCAAGTATTTGGTCCAAAGCCAAGAAATTCCATCCATAACTCTTTATCAATCATGACCAAGGCTGGAAAATTTTCCAGCTTTACATGTATGATCGGAAATCAAAATTTTCCAGCAATTCGTTAGTCCCAAATCAACTTTTCTTTTGGTCACACATGGCATTAGGTGATCAAGTTGAACAAGCGAACACTTAGCCACCTGATTAACGTTTCTAGCTCATACTTCGGATTAGATTGCTAACTACAATATCCTTAGAATTCAGAATTTGTATCATTAGTCTTGGATGGTCATGCATGAGACAAAATTCTGTTTTCACCTCGTTTCTTTGGTCATCCGTTTTAATTCTGTTGCTTGACTACATGCAAATCCTAGTTAACCTGTCATTAGCTGGTTAATCATGAATTTAAGTTCAGCGCAGAAAAATCAAATTAAATCAAGTTGCATTATCAGATTCAGCCCACGAACATTCTGTTTTCCTTAAACCAGAATTTTCCCAAGTTTTTGTTTCATCATCTATTCGCACCCAGTCAACATGCAAATCAATAAATATCTTCATCCCCTATTAGATAATCATAACTATAAGTTCCAGAGCAACAAACTGGAGCCAAGTGAAGCTGCATTGTCCAAACCATTCTTCTCGGCAGAATCATGCTCAACCAAAACAGAATTTTCTCCAAGCTTCTTAATACAACATCCGAACACATAGATTGACATGCATGATCTTAATAATAATCATCCAAAATTCAGTTAGTTAAACACCACTGTGTGCTCAGATTACTCCAACTAATTAAGATTATAAGATCAACTTTCGGCAGTTCGCATAGCATGAATTCCAGCAGCTTTGATCTTAGTTTTTCCGGATTTTCCTTGGATTATACGTGGATTTAGATGCTCAAGCTCAACATGCAAGAGCTTAGCCACTAGTTAACATTTTTAGTTTTAGAAATCAAGTTCAAATAACAACATTTGTCAGCCAAAATTTCCAGAACTTAGTCGATCATCCACGGTAGCTTAAATGTGACCAGATTTTAAGTCCATTAAAATTTTTTCTAACTAATCCTTGCTCACTGACATTAGCAAAGCTTAATCAACCTCATAACCAGTTTCATTGGAGCTCAGAAATCACCTCACAGCAAGCTAAGTTGTCGGACAGAAAGTTTGAAAAGTTTCCCTTCCTCTCGGCTCTCACGCACAAAGCTGATTCTGGTTGCAGCTGGTGGATGCTACAGTCGTGACGTGGAGTGAAATGGAGATGCAGAATGGGTGGAGTTTGCTCACGGCTTCTCTCAGCCTTCACTCCAGCTTGCGGACAGAGCAAAACAGAAAGAAGATTGCAATTTGCACTCCTCTTGGTCGATACTCACGAGGTAAGTCTCTCCCTCACTCTTGTGTCGTTGATCCAAGACAGAATGGGGTTGTGAAGGATGGTGGTGCTGCGGCATTTAGGTGAGGAGGTTGAGTGTTTAGCAGAGCTTGTGTACGGCAGTGGTGAAGGTTGTGGTTGGCCGAATTGGGTGGTGAAGCTGCGGTTGGCCGAATTGGGTGGCTGGTGATCATGGTGTCCGGGGAGCTGTTTGGCTTTGCAGAAAATGGTCATGGCCGTGGGTGATGTTGTGAAGCTGTGAGGGTATTGTAGACTTTGCACTACTTCTCCAATTAGCCACTTAAGTCCTTGGTCCTAGCTTAGCTCCAAAAATTGTCCCCAAAAGTGATTTGAACTCCTAATAATTTCGCTAATCAAGCAAGACTTTGGTTATCGAAGTTTTATGTCCTAAAAATGGTTAGAGTACTTGTAATTATTTTTATCTAGAATTTATTGATTACAAATTAGTATTAAGCTTCCTTTAACGCTTAACATTCTTGTTTGATTAATTAAACTATTAAAATCAAGTTTGACCAATATATATATAAATCTAACATTTTATGTTAATACGAAAATTTAATCTAGCTCTAAAAATCTTAACTTAGTTTAGCGAAACCAAGGAATTTTATAACTTAGGAAAATTATATAAATTTTCACATAAACGTGTTTTTACGTACTTAGTTGCAAACAAGTAGAAATAGTATTAGGATTTATTAAAGAATAAAAGAAGTGTAAAAGACATATGAAATATTATTTATATATGCATTTTCAGGGTTCTCACATCCTACCCTCCTTACAAAGAATTTTGTCCTCAAAATTCACACATTCTGGATAAATAAGTCAGGATACTTTTTCTGCATTTCTTCTTCTAACTCCCAAGTTGCTTCCTCAAGTCTATGATTTTTCCACAAAATCTTCACCAGAGGAATTTCCTTATCCCTCAGCTCCTTCATTACTCTATCCAAAATCCTGACCGGTCCTTCTTCATAGGTTA
The DNA here is from genome assembly GCF_003713205.1 of Coffea eugenioides. NCBI lineage: Eukaryota > Viridiplantae > Streptophyta > Magnoliopsida > Gentianales > Rubiaceae > Coffea > Coffea eugenioides. The sequence continues at coordinate 65,381,565 of NC_040036.1, forward strand.
ACGTCTCATCCACCTCAATTCCTTCTAGTGGCAACACGTGACTTGGATCAGAATAATATTTCCTAAGCATGGAAACATGAAATACATCGTGAATTTTGGCCATGCTTGCAGGCAACTTCAATTGATACGCTACTAACCCAACTTTCTTCAAAATTTTGAAAGGTCCGATATACCTTGGCTTCAGCTTCTTACCTTTCTTGGACACTACTCCGCCCTTCAAGGGTTTAATTCTGAGAAAAACTTTGTCACCTACTTCAAATTCCAAATCCTTTCTCCTTGTGTCGGCGTAGTTCTTTTGTCTACTCTGAGCAACTTGAAGCCTTTCTCTGATCAATTTTACTTTTTCCTGGGCTTCTTCTATCCAAGGTATAGTTGTAGGGTCTGCGATTTTCTTTTCTCCAACTTCATCCCAATGAATCGGAGATCGACACCTCCTTCCATACAAAGCCTCATAGGGTGCCATCTGAATTGAAGCCTGAAAGCTATTATTATAAGCAAATTCCACTAAGGTCATCTATTGGCTCCACTTACCTCCAAAATCCAGTATACACGACCTCAGTAGATCCTCTAGAGTTTGAATTGTCCTTTCCGACTGCCCGTCGGTTTGGGGATGGTACGCAGTACTAAACTTCAATTTGGTCCCCAAAGAATCCTGAAATTTCTGCCAAAAACGCGAGACAAATCTTGGGTCTCGATCAGACACGATACTCACTGGAATACCATGTAACCTTAGGATCTCTTCTGTGTACAACTTGACCAATTTTTCCAATGAAAAACTCATGCTTACCGGTAAGAAGTGTGCAGACTTAGTGAGTCGGTCAACTATTACCCAAATTGCGTCAAAACCTTTTTGGCTTTTAGGTAGTCCCGTTACAAAATCCATTGTTATGTGTTCCCATTTCCATTCAGGGATTTCTAATGGTTGTAGTAAACCAGAGGGTTTTTGATGTTCAGCTTTTACTTGTTGGCAGATCAAGCATTTCTGTACAAACGCTGCCACGTCCTTTTTCAAACCTTCCCACCAGTACAATTCCTTTACATCGTGATACATTTTAGTCACACCTGGGTGTATAGTATACATTGACCGATGTGATTCTTCTAGAATTCCTTTTCTTATCTCTTCAACTGACGGAACCACAATTCGGTCTCGAAACCTCAGTACCCCTTCAGGCCCTAATTTGAAGTCTAATGTTTCCCCTTTCAGTACTTTCTCCAAATTCTTCCGAATCATAGGGTCTGTTTTCTGGGCTTCCTTAATCCGCTCTAGTAACGGTGACTTCAATGATAGGTTCCCTAACAAAACCTTCAAATTTTCCAAGCGAGGGTTCCAACCACTTATTTCTTCTAGCATATCCCATTCTTTTACCATTAACCCTGCTACTTGGGCCTTTCTACTTAGAGCGTCAGCCACCACGTTGGCTTTTCCTGGATGGTAATTAATCGAGCAATCATAATCTTCCAGGAATTCTACCCATCGCCTTTGTCTCAAATTCAGCTCCTTTTGGGAGAACAAGTACTTGAGGCTCTTATGATCCGTAAAAACCTCAAAAGTCACGCCGTACAAGTAGTGTCTCCATTTCTTCAAGGCAAAAATTACTGCGGCTAGTTCTAGGTCATGGGTTGGGTAGTTTTGCTCGTAGGGTTTCAATTTCCTAGAAGCATAAGCAACTACCTTGCCCATTTGCATTAAAACACATCCCAGACCTTCTCTGGAGGCATCAGAATATACAGCATAACCTTCACCTCCATCAGGCAAAACCAAAACGGGAGCGGAGGTTAACCGCTTCTTTAGCTCCTGAAAACTTGACTCGCACTTCGGAGTCCAGACAAACTTAGCCCCTTTCTTGGTTAGCTCAGTCATAGGTCCTGCAATTTTCGAGAAATCCTGAATAAATCGCCTATAATAACCTGCTAAACCCAAGAAGCTTCTAACTTCGGTTGGAGTTTCTGGTTGTTTCCAATTTATAACGGCCTCAACTTTTGCCGGGTCCACGGCAATACCGTCCTCAGAAACTCTGTGCCCTAGAAAAGATATTTCAGTCAACCAAAACTCACACTTGCTGAATTTGGCATATAGCTTATGTTCTCTTAATATCTGCAAAACCACCTCTAGGTGCTTAGCATGCTCCTCTCGAGACTTAGAGTAAATCAGGATATCATCTATGAAAACCACTACAAACTGATCCAAGTACTTCTTAAAAATTCTTTGCATTAGGTCCATGAAAGCAGCTGGTGCATTGGTTAATCCAAAAGGCATGACTGCAAACTCAAAATGTCCATATCTTGTACTAAAAGCAGTCTTAGGTATATCTTCCTTCTTGATCTTCAACTGATAGTACCCTTGCCTTAAATCCAGCTTAGAGAAGACCACTGACCCTTGCAGTTGGTCGAACAAGCTATCGATTAACGGTAGAGGGTATTTATTCTTAATGGTAGCCTCATTCAACCCTCGATAATCGATACACAACCTCAAGCTTCCATCTTTTTTCTTCACGAATAGGACGGGTGCTCCCCAAGGTGAGTCACTCTCCTTCACAAAACCTTTCTCCAACAGATCTTGTAATTGAATTTTCAATTCTTTTAGCTCGGCAGGAGCCATTCGATACGGGGTCCTGGAAATTGGAGCCGTTCCAGGCATCAAGTCAATCTTAAATTCCACTTCCCTTTCCGGCGGTAGAGTCTTAAGCTCTTCGGGAAAAACATCCGGAAACTCCCGTACCACTGGTACATCCTCCAACCTCACTTGGTCACTGGGAGCATTTATCAAGAAGGCTAAGAAACCTTGCGCTCCTTTAGACAAAATTTTCCTTGCTCGAATTCCTGAGATCATAGCAGAAGATGCTATCCTACCCTTGACATCTAACCTCAGGGTGGCTTCACCAGGTATACAGAATTCCACCACTTTTGCTCGACAGTCAAGTTTAGTATGATGATGGCCTAGAAAATCCATTCCTATTATAACATCATAACCTTTTATATCCAGACTGATCAAATCCACTAGCATTTTACGCTCTCCAATCCAGAATTCACAATTCCTATAAGCCAGACTAGTGATTACCTTTTTATTACCCATGGGTGTCTTAACTTCAAGATCGAAGGGTAATCTAACAGGTTGCACATCTATTCCAGACATAAAGGATGGATTAACGAATGAATGGGTTGCACCAGGGTCAATTAACACTTTAGCTAATCGATGAAAAATCGGGAGTGTACCTTCCACCACTTCCGAGGCGTTAGGTACGGGTTGGTCACCTATAGCATACACTCTAGCAGGAACTGTCGGCCGGCCTCCTCCAGTGGTGTTTGGTCTAGCGTTTGGGGCAGTCCCGCCTTGCATTTTGGGACATCCAGCAATTTGGTGCTCGCCACTGCCGCACCTCAGGCACTTCCCTTGCTTCTTCCAACAACCATCTATATTATGGCCAGGTTTCTTACAAAATGCACAATTCATTTGGGGAACTATTGCTCGACCTCCCTGCGAGATATTCCTAGGTTGTCCCCTTCCAATCGGTCCCCCTCTGGCTCCGTTATTTCGACCTCCCGTATTCCTGGCCCCATTTCCTCTTGCTTGGCCGCCTCGTGGCGCTCCAGGACTATTCACTCCAATGTTTCCTCGGCCCACTTTGGCCGGTGGAGCATTGCCATACGTCGGCTCCCGACTACTGCTAGGAGCAAATCTTTTCTTGGCCTGAAAAGATTTCACTTGAGCCCTAGCCACTTCAACTCTCTGGGCTTTCTCGACGGCATCTGCGAACGTGTCAATCCTCACGGCAGCTAAACCTTCCTGCACTTCTACATTCAGACCCTGTACAAACCTTCTGACTCTCCTTTGCTCCGTGGCTACCAATTCAGGAGCAAATCGAGATAGCTTGGTAAACTGGACTTCATACTCGGCGACGCTCATCGCCCCCTGCTTACATTTTATGAAATCATCCTCCCTCTTTTCTTGGATGAGCGGTGGGAGGAATTTGGCATTGAACTCCCTTGTGAAGTTTGCCCAAGTCCTTGGAGTATGATTCGTGTCCCAGTTAGTCCTAACCAGGTTCCACCAGGAGCGAGCAGCTCCCTCAAACTGGAATGCGGCAAAAGTTACCTGACGCACTTCAGTATAGTTTAAAGCTGCGAAGATGTCGGAAATTCTCTCCCACCATCCCTCAGCTATCTCAGGTTCAGGTCCTCCGTAGAACTTAGGAGGTCCAAACTTCAGGAACCTTTCCAGTGCCCAGTCGTCAGAATCGGCTGGGCCTCCTGGATAGCGCACTGGTCCAGCAGCTTGGTGTTCAGTCAAGCGCTCTAGGACATCAGTGATACGATTGATAGCGGTGGCCACTCCATCTCCGGCCCCGCCCTCTTGTCCTTGGTCTGGGTTGACCTCGGGCTCTCTATCTCTACCCGATTCCGGGTGTTGTCTAGTGGGTCTCCCGCGGCCCCTTCCTATCACTTGGCGATCCATAGTCTAAGCTATGCCTATTATGGGAGGATCAAGCGATTAGGCGAAGTGTTATTTATTTAAGCTTATTAATGTTTCCTTAGTAAATAAAATCGATATGGAATGGAGGAAAAATAAGTAAAACACTTAGCATATATTTCCAAGCGAAAGTCATACAAATAATAGGTTGGGACATTTCCAAAATGTAAGGCACATAACTAGCAAAAATACATACAAATAATCCCTTATACAAAAATTAGGGATATGGTGCCTCAGAAATAAGTCATCCACCTAGACAAAACTTGATGACCTAGCTAACGTCCCCCTATTCTAACCCTACATATCCAATAAAGTCAAATCGATCCAAGCCTAACCCTCCGCAGGGCTGTCAGGAGCTATGTCCTCCTCCGGATCCTCCTCCGGGTCCTCCTCTGGATCCTCCTCCGGATCCTCCTCTGGATCCTCCTGCTCTACACTCTGAAGGATACTCGTGGCCTCATCTATCATCATTGAGGCATCAGCCCTGATGCCTGCACTCCTATCACGCATCCTCTCGGCTAGTCGAGTCGCCCTAGACTTCTGTCGCTCTATCTCCAAACGAGCAGCCTCCAGCAAATGATGCTCAGCAGTTAGCCTAACCTCTAAATCGGCTATACGGTCGAACTGAGTGTCCACCATGATACTCAGCTCCTCTACGTCCTGAGACAAAGTGAAGTTAGCGTCCTTCAGCTGGCGACGCTCATCATCCAGGGATAGCACTAGCTCATTGGGGTAGGCATACGTGGCCCTACACTGGCACCGAGGATGCCTATCAGCTGGGGTATAACGTATATGGGCTCCTCCACCTCGGGGTCTATAAGAGATGGACCTAAGAGGCTCTATGTGTCCATTTGACGCCCCATTACCATTAGCGTGTCCATTACCATTCTCCATACCTGCAAAAGAATTAAAACTTAGAGGTTAGAACTCAAATAGCTAGTTAGATCAGCATCACTTAGAATATATCTAATGGTCTCAATTCTTACTTCTAAAAAGTTCGGGGTTTCTAACTCGTATGGTATATTTCTCAAATAACTTTTCTAACCTAGGCTCTGATACCACCTGTGGCGACCCCACTTCCCCCTAAGGCGAACCAAAGGGTTGGCGGGCCATCTGCCCAGCTCTCGCTAGGACTCACGCAAGCAAGCTAACCTAAAATCTTCCGACGATTAACCTAAGCTATTACAATAAAGATCCTTCCGAAAATAAATCGATTTCTAACACCACATTAACTTCAGAGATAACAGTATAAAACTTAGCCAATCGACAGCTCTTAAATACTTCCAGCGACGCTCGCAAAAGATAAGGATGTACTATACTAATACAAACATACAAATTGAGTATTAGAATTAGAGATTACACTTTTCCAGCTTCAAGTGGCAATCCAAAATGAAAAGTACAATGCTTAGCTTAGAATCCGTTACAAACCGAAAATTACAATCAAAATGTTCAAGTACAACCATAAGAAATATAAGCTGCTTAGACACTTTTAAACTTCACGTCCTGTAAGGAAAACAAATAAACATGGGGTGAGCTAAAGCTCAGTGGTGCCCCAAAACATGCAATCACGTAATTGAAACAGCGAGTAATAATTTAAACAAGTTAAACAACTAAGAAAGCGTATAACAACACAAGGTAGGATACAGGGGCTCTCAGGAGCCATTTTCCTCGCTTGAGCACCGTTTATCGTAGTTGACCCTCCGTCAACTCTCACTACTTACAGTCCATGTAGATCCACTTATTTTAATCCTAACCCGTCACCATTCATACCCCGGTCCCGGGCCCGCTCACCGACTAAGGACGTGGTATATTCGAGATATACCCGTCATGGTAGTTGGATACAGAAGTCGAGGGATTCACCCAACGACGCAACTACATTTAGTTTTATGGTAGTTGGATACAGAAGTCGAGGGATTCACCCAACGACGCAACTACATTTAGTTTTATGGTAGTTGGATACAGAAGTCGAGGGATTCACCCAACGATGCAACTACATTTAGTTTTATGGTAGTTGGATACAGAAGTCGAGGGATTCACCCAACGACACAACTACATTTAGTTTTATGGTAGTTGGATACAGAAGTCGAGGGATTCACCCAACGACGCAACTACATTTATGGATTCAGGAGAAAATGTTTTGCACAAGTCACCACTCGAACGGCTAGTGCGATAAAGTACACACAGCTCACTTCGATGGATCAGAAACCAATTTTTCAAATTATCACATGTCAAGTCAAGAAAGCACTTAATTCAAGTAGGAAAAGAACAGGCAGGAACACTCACCAAGAGTGAAATTCAGATGTCAAATTGGGGATCGAATTCCGCGTCCTCGCAGTATCCTAGAATACCAAATTTTAAAACTATAAGTTTTCTATTCAATTTTCTTTAAACTTATTTGCATAAGCAATTATCTAATATAATACTAGTTTACTTTCTCAAGAAATTCGAGAATCTATTTAGATTGAATGCTTGACAAAAGAAATAGTAAAAGTGTTCCTTATAGTTTTCCTTAGAAAAGGGTAACTAGTATTATGTACTAGGAACAATTCGACAAACCTCTTAAAAACAAAGTTAGAAGGTTACTTTGAACATTTCTCTAAAGTTACGGCTTTTGCAAAAATTATCCTTGAAACTATTTTTCCTAAAATAGGGTTTCTTGCCGAGTAAGTTTCCCAAGTTTTCCGCTAAACTTAGTGAGACTTGTATTTTGGAACTTTCTTATAGTTAACTATCCAAGTGCAAAACTTAGGGAAAGAAAAGAATTAAAATAGGACTTAGAGTTTCCAAAAGTTTTAGAACTTATTTACGGTAGCTAGCGAGGCTAGGTTGAGCTAAAGGAAATCGTCGAGTTGGAAATTTTTAAGGAAAACACTAGGTATAGAGTTTTATAAAATAATGCTAGCTAGAAAATATTTTTGGTTAATTTTGAACGCCGCTACTCGAGTTCACAAGGTCGATACGATTATTTCCCCGCTCCGATATCATTTCGAAGTCACAATATGGGTCAAAGTATGGCAGAAATCACATAGCAAATTTACTAGGGCTTCGTCAATCATTAGCCCTAGCTTTCAACAATTGCATTTCTGAATAAAATAAAATAGTCAACCAAGGCTTCATCAATCATTAGCACTTGGTTTCAGCAAACCCAACATAAGCAAATCAAATAAAAGTGAAGTCCCAATACATTCCAACAATTAACTTCCATCATCTAATAATACTTTATAAAAAATCATTTCAATGGCTAAGGGCTTCGTCAATCATTAGCCCTTAGCACCCAACCAGTAATTCATGTGACAACCAAGCTAATATTTCAAGTATTTAAATCTGCTAACAGTTATTTAAAACCAAAGACCACATTTGCAGCAACCTCCTACTCAAGTATTTGGTCCAAAGCCAAGAAATTCCATCCATAACTCTTTATCAATCATGACCAAGGCTGGAAAATTTTCCAGCTTTACATGTATGATCGGAAATCAAAATTTTCCAGCAATTCGTTAGTCCCAAATCAACTTTTCTTTTGGTCACACATGGCATTAGGTGATCAAGTTGAACAAGCGAACACTTAGCCACCTGATTAACGTTTCTAGCTCATACTTCGGATTAGATTGCTAACTACAATATCCTTAGAATTCAGAATTTGTATCATTAGTCTTGGATGGTCATGCATGAGACAAAATTCTGTTTTCACCTCGTTTCTTTGGTCATCCGTTTTAATTCTGTTGCTTGACTACATGCAAATCCTAGTTAACCTGTCATTAGCTGGTTAATCATGAATTTAAGTTCAGCGCAGAAAAATCAAATTAAATCAAGTTGCATTATCAGATTCAGCCCACGAACATTCTGTTTTCCTTAAACCAGAATTTTCCCAAGTTTTTGTTTCATCATCTATTCGCACCCAGTCAACATGCAAATCAATAAATATCTTCATCCCCTATTAGATAATCATAACTATAAGTTCCAGAGCAACAAACTGGAGCCAAGTGAAGCTGCATTGTCCAAACCATTCTTCTCGGCAGAATCATGCTCAACCAAAACAGAATTTTCTCCAAGCTTCTTAATACAACATCCGAACACATAGATTGACATGCATGATCTTAATAATAATCATCCAAAATTCAGTTAGTTAAACACCACTGTGTGCTCAGATTACTCCAACTAATTAAGATTATAAGATCAACTTTCGGCAGTTCGCATAGCATGAATTCCAGCAGCTTTGATCTTAGTTTTTCCGGATTTTCCTTGGATTATACGTGGATTTAGATGCTCAAGCTCAACATGCAAGAGCTTAGCCACTAGTTAACATTTTTAGTTTTAGAAATCAAGTTCAAATAACAACATTTGTCAGCCAAAATTTCCAGAACTTAGTCGATCATCCACGGTAGCTTAAATGTGACCAGATTTTAAGTCCATTAAAATTTTTTCTAACTAATCCTTGCTCACTGACATTAGCAAAGCTTAATCAACCTCATAACCAGTTTCATTGGAGCTCAGAAATCACCTCACAGCAAGCTAAGTTGTCGGACAGAAAGTTTGAAAAGTTTCCCTTCCTCTCGGCTCTCACGCACAAAGCTGATTCTGGTTGCAGCTGGTGGATGCTACAGTCGTGACGTGGAGTGAAATGGAGATGCAGAATGGGTGGAGTTTGCTCACGGCTTCTCTCAGCCTTCACTCCAGCTTGCGGACAGAGCAAAACAGAAAGAAGATTGCAATTTGCACTCCTCTTGGTCGATACTCACGAGGTAAGTCTCTCCCTCACTCTTGTGTCGTTGATCCAAGACAGAATGGGGTTGTGAAGGATGGTGGTGCTGCGGCATTTAGGTGAGGAGGTTGAGTGTTTAGCAGAGCTTGTGTACGACAGTGGTGAAGGTTGTGGTTGGCCGAATTGGGTGGTGAAGCTGCGGTTGGCCGAATTGGGTGGCTGGTGATCATGGTGTCCGGGGAGCTGTTTGGCTTTGCAGAAAATGGTCATGGCCGTGGGTGATGTTGTGAAGCTGTGAGGGTATTGTAGACTTTGCACTACTTCTCCAATTAGCCACTTAAGTCCTTGGTCCTAGCTTAGCTCCAAAAATTGTCCCCAAAAGTGATTTGAACTCCTAATAATTTCGCTAATCAAGCAAGACTTTGGTTATCGAAGTTTTATGTCCTAAAAATGGTTAGAGTACTTGTAATTATTTTTATCTAGAATTTATTGATTACAAATTAGTATTAAGCTTCCTTTAACGCTTAACATTCTTGTTTGATTAATTAAACTATTAAAATCAAGTTTGACCAATATATATATAAATCTAACATTTTATGTTAATACGAAAATTTAATCTAGCTCTAAAAATCTTAACTTAGTTTAGCGAAACCAAGGAATTTTATAACTTAGGAAAATTATATAAATTTTCACATAAACGTGTTTTTACGTACTTAGTTGCAAACAAGTAGAAATAGTATTAGGATTTATTAAAGAATAAAAGAAGTGTAAAAGACATATGAAATATTATTTATATATGCATTTTCAGGGTTCTCACAGGCTCGCGTTGTGAATTATCTTATTTGGGATTCTCGTGCCCGGCTACTAACTCAATGAGAGCCTAGGTTAGAAAGGCCTTAGGCGAACTAGAAAGGCGATTCTATGGAACTTCATATGGTCTGTTCGGGTGTGGTTAAGCGTGATCAACCTTGATTAAGATATAAATGGTGTTGTTCTCGTGGATGTTGGATAGAGCCCTGGGGGGGAAAGAAAGTTTTTCGTGAGTTCTTTTGTACTCGTGACCTAGTCTGTCTATAGTACTTTTGGAGGACCCTTTTGTTTTATGGGATGACTTTGTATGTACCTGACTGACTGTTCTGTATAATTGTTGATCCTGTTATGTGTTCTCTGTATATGTGTTATGTGTTTACATGCTCTACGAGGGAGTTGTTTAGTTAATTGTTCTTGTTTACTGGTTCCTGTTTAGTGCTACGAAAAGGAGGGTTAGGTGCCCTTTAACAGTATATTTATTTTGTGATCTAGATCGACTTAGATTTAATGGAAGGCACACGTAGTGGCCGGGGACGTGGGCGCGGGAATAGGCAACCTACGCCTGAAAGGGGCACTGGAAAAACCTCCTCTGGACCTAACCCTGAACCGAGAGTTGACCCCAACGTGCAGATAGCTGCCGCTATGCAGCAAATGACCAACCTGCTGGCACAAGTGGTGCAGCAACAAGGCCAAACCTCAAATCCTAATCCTGGAAACCCGGGCAATCATGTCGAAAGCGACGATAGAGCACTTGAGAGATTCCAGAAGTTCGCACCACCGAAATTTATTGGGGAACCCGATCCGGATGTCGCCGAAAGGTGGCTCGAGAAAATGGTAGACATTTTCACTGCCCTGCACTACACCGAAGAACGGCAGGTGACTTTCGCCGTTTTTCAGTTGGAAGGGGCGGCCCGTTCCTGGTGGAACGTCATACGGCAAAAATGGGAACGGGAACAGACGCCCAGGACTTGGGTGAATTTTATGCGGGAGTTCAACGCGAAATTCTTCCCTCCTCTAGTCCAGGAGCGGAAGGAAGATGAGTTTATCCGACTTCGCCAAGGGGCCCAGTCTGTCGCGGAATATGAGAGCCAGTTCACCCGCCTATCCAAATTTGCCCCTGAACTGATCATGACCGAGCAGCGGCGAATAAGGCGTTTTATCCAGGGTTTGAACGTAGAAATTCAGAAGGACCTCGCGGTGGCCCAGATTAATGCTTTTAGCGAGGCCGTAGAGAAGGCGCAACGAGTAGAAAATGCTAGGTTACAGGTGAAAAACTTTCAAGCCAAGAAAATGGGCTTTCCTGGGAGTAGCTCTGAGCAAGAAGGTACAAGTACGCCCCCTAAGATGGGAAAGGGAAACGAAGGAGTACGACAACCAGGGGTGTCGCGTGATGTCCCTCAGGGAGGACCGGTCTCTGTTACTCGTGGTCCCTGTGGATATTGCGGAGGGCGAAATCATACGGAGGCAAATTGTTGGAAGAAAGAGGGAAAATGTCTGCGCTGCGGAAGTGCCGATCATCAGATTGCTGACTGCCCAATTCGATTGCGAAAAGGAAAAGAGACCCCGCAACCAACTAAGACTAACCCTGGACAGTCGGAAAAGGAAGGGATTGGATCCAAGGCACCGGCTCAGGTGTATTCTTTAGAACACCATCAGGATCCTGACTCGTCTGAGGACGTAGAAGGTACGGTCCGTTGGGTACCATAGATTTTGATATATTCCGTCGATAAGAAAATTTCGAGGGCGAAATTTCTTTAAGGGGGAGAGAGTGTGAGAACCCGTAACTTTTCCATTTTCTAGGTTTTATTATCTTTCTAGCTTTTCTTATCTTCAATGGCTTGTTTTCTGCACTTTCTGTATCTGAAAATTTTTCTAGATAATTTTTATGAGTAAATATAGTTTTTAGATGATTTTTCTAGTATCGAATAGTTTTTGAGAAATTAAGAGTGTATACCGGACGTGGGACCCACTAGTGCGAAAAGTTCGGAAAAATTCGGCCAACTAGGTTAAGTTTCGGATACTGGGTTTAATTTACCGGGTGTTAAGAGATAATTAGAGGAAGCTATTTGGATTGATGTGAGAGGGAACAAAGTGATAGACTTGCATTAAATAAGTGACAAGTGTCACCATTTGATTGGAGGAACTTGTAAGACCACTATTCATTTTCTTACCATTGACCAAATAAATAAAAAATTCACCAAAAATTCCTCATTTTTGTCTTCCTCTTGGCCGAACCTCTTCCTACAAGAAAAGAAAGAAAAGCTTCCAAGTTTCTTGCTCCAATCTTGCCCAATCTCACAAACTAACCGTTTCATCTTGAATTCCTTCCATAAAACCTCTTCAATTAGTGTTAGTGAGTTGATTTGTGGAGTTATTTGGAAAGCTAAGAGGACCTATTGCTCTCTCTCTCCTGTTTCTAAGGTGAGTTGTGAAGAACCACCCTCCTCCCTTAATTGATGCTTAAATCATGATTAGTGGTAGTATGAGATGCAATATTATGAATTATTTCTTGATTTGTGGTTGAAGTGATGAAGTTTTATTATTTTTGGAGATTTTTCTGTTTTAATATAAGCATGGTTGTGTGGCTATCTATGATGATTGGAAATGGTATACAATGATTCTAGAAGGTGGAAAAAGTGGACAATTGCAATCAATTTCTGTTTTGGAAGAAATTTCAGAAAATTAGGTTTTGTGAAGGAACATTCTGCCCGAATTTTTAGCTCCTAGTTAAAGGCCGAATTGGCCGGGGCTTAAAACATAAAAGTAGTAGGCAATGACATTTTAGAGGTTTCTACAAAATTTCAGGTCAATCGGAGTAGCGTAGAGTGAGAAAATTCGAAATTACTATTGCTATTCTGGTTTTACCCGAATGTAAGAATTGCGCCTGTAATTGGTTGTTTTGGCTGGAATTTCTTCCGAATTGGTTGTTGAGACCTTCTGATGAAATTTTTCACTGTTTCTTAGCTTTCAGCTGGTTTTGGAATTTCTGGATTTGGACTTGGAGAGCCTGAGTTATGATGTTTCCGCTAGAATGCGTTCTGTGAATCTGTTTTTGTGATTCCGGTATGGTATCTTGCATTTTTGACCTGGTTACACTCGAAACTGGGTTGAGTGACCTTCTGTAATGTTGTAGCCCTATCTCTTAGCTTCGAAACGGTGGGTCTTACACCTTCATCCGATAATCGTAGTGCCTTTGGCACCATTATCACAAAATGAGGACAAAAACTATTTTTTTCAGAGCTAAAGCTAAATCATTTCCGGATTTTTCTGGTTTCCTCTATTGTTTGTGTATGCTTAGGGAACCCTGTTTTGGTAGTATGTAGAATTGGTTTATGACTTGTAATCGAGTCTTATTGTGTTTATTTGAATAGTTTAGGGCTTGACTTTCATATCCGGTCATTTCCTAACTAAATTTTGTACTTGAATGCCATTAAACCTAGTGAACGGCTTTTGGGAATGAGATTATTTTTGTACGAGATGTTGGGATTGATTTGAGGAAATAATGAAGCCATGATGGCTGGAAATTAGGTAAACACAAGGGATATGCTGCCGAAATTTTACTTGAAGGCTAGTTGGATTTACTTGTGATTTGAGCGAAGGACTTTTGGGTTGTTTGAGCCTAGGTCTTCATTTTACCTTTTCATTTCCAAAAATTCATGTTTTGCACCCTTGCTTTAATCATTATTTGGCGAGGCATACGACTGGTAGTCGAGCCTCACATGTGCATTCTGTATACTCGATTTTGAAAGTGGAACCTTCAATTGTTTTCTTTGGATTATCTTAGGGTTTCTTGGTGATTAAAGCTCTCTTTTGGGAGGTATCTGTACTGACCCCGGTGAGTGTTCCACTACTGCTACCCGTTATGTGAAATATCTGAATATCTGAATACTTGATTTATGACTGTTGGAGCCAAATACTGTTTTGATACCTGCTACCCGTTATGTGAAATATCTGAATATCTGAATACTTGATTTATGACTGTTGGAGCCAAATACTGTTTTGATAAAAGGGAGGCGAGGGTGTACTTTATCACACTCGTTCTCTGGTCTGTTCATATGCCAATTTTGAACGCGTATCTGAATCTGCTATCTGTATCTGTATCTATTATCTGTATCTGGATCTGTATCTGTTCTGACGTCGTTTGGAAGCTTGTGTCCAACGACCTTTCTGTGACCTCTGAGCTCAACACCTGTGGCCAGTTACTCAAGTCGGGCCGGCAAGGGCCTGGTCGATTAGATAACGAACCACGGTAATCTGTTTTGGGATCTTTGGGTATTGAGACCCTTGATTCCGGGTATACTCGAGTATTACCATTTCTGATCTGATTGGATTTCAGGCCCGGTGGGGTATGTGAGGTGGAAGGAATCGAAGAAAGTGGAGTTTACGGTATTGGTTACTCCTTTAGCGTTGACGGAGTGTCAACTATTATTTCGATCAAGCTTCGATGATGCTAATGGGAATTTGGCTCCTGAGAGCCACCTGTATCCTTCTGATTTGAATCATTGGTTCATTTACTTTACATCTGGCGTGTGTACCTAATTTGTTAAATGTGAAATGCCATGATTTTACTGCTATATGTCTGGTACCTCATTGAGCGCAAGCTCACCCCTTTCTGTTCCTTTTTGTTTTTCTTACAGGAAAATAAATACTTTTGGACTGGATTTGACAATTGGCTGCCAAATTGAGCTAGTTGAACATATCTTTTGTATAGCTCATGTATTGAAACCCTAAATGTACTTTTGGGACCGTTTTCCTTTTGATTTGGCAAACCAGACATGTATCCACTTTTGAATACTTTTGTATGCCACTTTGGCTTGTAAATGCTAAGTTTCAAGATGTGAATGTTTGCTTGATATTTGGTTGGGTTCTGACGGGTCGGTTACTATTCATAGTCGACTTCGGTTTCATTTTTTTTTATTTTAACATTTTGATTTGTTTACCCGCGTTGGTAAGCTCCGGAATGTATTAGCTCGTTCTATATCGAACCGTTAGTCCTGGCGAGAGCTGGGCAGGCAGTTCGCTAACCCCTTTGGTTCGCCTTAGGGGAAGGTGGGGCTGTCACAGGTGGTATCAGAGCCACTTCGCGTAGTCTCTGCGCGGAATGAGCTTGGGGCCAAGTGGTGTTATGGTCCTACTTTCGTGAAAGGTATAAGTGCTCTTTTGAGCATAAGCTATGAACTGTGCATGTTATAAGAGTAAGGATCATTATCTTGGGACTTGAGGAAGTTAGGTATGTATGTCGGGTAGGAATCTTTAATATGGATGATTTACGCTTGGGACCGGCCGACTGGAGTTGTGAATTATCTTATTTGGGATTCTCGTGCCCGGCTACTAACTCAATGAGAGCCTAGGTTAGAAAGGCCTTAGGCGAACTAGAAAGGCGATTCTATGGAACTTCATATGGTCTGTTCGGGTGTGGTTAAGCGTGATCAACCTTGATTAAGATATAAATGGTGTTGTTCTCGTGGATGTTGGATAGAGCCCTGGGGGGGAAAGAAAGTTTTTCGTGAGTTCTTTTGTACTCGTGACCTAGTCTGTCTATAGTACTTTTGGAGGACCCTTTTGTTTTATGGGATGACTTTGTATGTACCTGACTGACTGTTCTGTATAATTGTTGATCCTGTTATGTGTTCTCTGTATATGTGTTATGTGTTTACATGCTCTACGAGGGAGTTGTTTAGTTAATTGTTCTTGTTTACTGGTTCCTGTTTAGTGCTACGAAAAGGAGGGTTAGGTGCCCTTTAACAGTATATTTATTTTGTGATCTAGATCGACTTAGATTTAATGGAAGGCACACGTAGTGGCCGGGGACGTGGGCGCGGGAATAGGCAACCTACGCCTGAAAGGGGCACTGGAAAAACCTCCTCTGGACCTAACCCTGAACCGAGAGTTGACCCCAACGTGCAGATAGCTGCCGCTATGCAGCAAATGACCAACCTGCTGGCACAAGTGGTGCAGCAACAAGGCCAAACCCCAAACCCTAATCCTGGAAACCCGGGCAATCATGTCGAAAGCGACGATAGGGCACTTGAGAGATTCCAGAAGTTCGCACCACCGAAATTTATTGGGGAACCCGATCCGGATGTCGTGGAAAGGTGGCTCGAGAAAATGGTAGACATTTTCACTGCCCTGCACTACACCGAAGAACGGCAGGTGACTTTCGCCGTTTTCCATTTGGAAGGGGCCGCCCGTTCCAGGTGGAACGTCATACGGCAAAAATGTGAAAGGGAACAGACGCCCAGGACTTGGGTGAATTTTATGCGGGAGTTCAACGCGAAATTCTTCCCTCCTCTTGTCCAGGAGCGGAAGGAAGATGAGTTTATCCGACTTCGCCAAGGGGCCCAGTCTGTCGCGGAATACGAGACCCAGTTCACCCGCCTATCCAAATTTACCCCTGAACTGATCATGACCGAGCAGCGGCGAATAAGGCGTTTTATCCAGGGTTTGAACGTAGAAACTCAGAAGGATCTCGCGGTGGCCCAGATTAATGCTTTTAGCGAGGCCGTACAGAAGGCGCAACGAGTAGAAAATGCTAGGTTGCAGGTGAAAAACTTTCAAGCCAAGAAAAGGGGCTTTCCTGGGAGTAGCTCTGAGCAAGAAGGTACAAGTACGCCCCCTAAGATGGGAAAGGGAAACGGAGGAGTACGACAACCAGGGGTGTCACGTGATGTCCCTCAGGAAGGACCGGTGTGACAACCCCACCTCCCCCTAAGGCAAACCAGAGGGTTCTTCAGACCGCCTGCCCGGCTCTCGCCGGGACTCAGTCGTTCACTACAGTCCTCAAATCAATTACAATATAAATCTCAAATATTACAACATGTTATTCAATAATTACATGTCATAAGCGAAGCGGAAACTAAATTTTCAACTATACATCAAATGATTCCAAATCCAAACTGTACAAGATATATGCCATCCAGCCACATGAATAAGTACTACTCGCCCTTCCTTCGCCTTGAGCCCTGTGGAGGGGAATAAAATCGTTTTGGGTGAGCTAGAAGCTCAGCGAGTAACCAGTAAAAGCAGTCATCAAATATATTCACAATAATGCATTTCAATGATGTCATGATTCCAAGATCAAATGTACGTTTATTGCTCTCGTGAGCCAGTGAAATCATTGCACTTGAACACCCAACGCTCAAATAGATCATTTAACATTAAACAGTGAGAGGAGCCCCTTTTTGAGCTACAGATAACATGAACATGAACCATAAACAGGGTGGAGACGTTGGTGTCCAGCACAAGACTTTCCCAGAACTCATTGAAGCCAAAATCATATCATGAATTCACATGCAGCACGCATGAGATGCCGTCGAGTAAATAATGCAAGAAACATTTCAATAATAACTTTGGAAACAGTTTAGGGTCACCCACCTCCATGGCTCAGAAACCATCCATCAAATATCATTGCCTTACTCAAATCCAAGCCTTAAATCACAAACGCAAAGCAATCAAGCCCTTTAAAAGTTCGGACAGCACTTCCCCTAAATTTGCTTACTTTTCCAGCCGTCATGGCTTCATTATATTTCTCATTCAAACCCAAAGGTACACACACAACAACAAGTTCATTCAATAGCCATTCAGCAAGCTCCCAGAAGTACAAATACAAGTCAAGCTAGGGAAAAGTCCGGAAATGAAAGTTAAGCTCAAACCCAGAAAAACAGGTTTTGACGTCATTTTACGGTAATGGTACCAAAGGCGCTACAATTGTCGGATGAAGGTGAAAGACCCACCGTTTCGAAGCTAAGAGACAGGGCTACAATATTTCAGAAGGTCACTCAACCCAGTTTTGAGTGCAAACAGGTCAAAAATACAAGATACTACATCAAAAACGTAAAACAGATTCACCAAAATGCATTCCAGCGGAAACCTCATAACTCAGGCTCTCCAAGTCCAAATCCAGAAATTCCAAAACCATATGAAAGCTAAGAAAGAGGTATAAATTTCATCAGAAGGCCTCAACAACCAATTCGGAAGCAAGTCCAGCCAAAACAACCAATTACAGGCGCAATTCTTACATTCGGGTAAAACCAGAATAGCAATAGTAATTTCGACTTTTCTCACTCTACGCTACTCCGATTGACCTGAAATTTTGTAGGCTCCTCTAGAATTTCATTCTCTACAACTTTCATGTTTTAAGCCAAGGCCAATTCGGCCTCTAACTAGGAGCTAAAAATTCGGACAGAATGAAGAACATTGAAACCT
The DNA here is from genome assembly GCF_003713205.1 of Coffea eugenioides. Taxonomy (NCBI): domain Eukaryota; kingdom Viridiplantae; phylum Streptophyta; class Magnoliopsida; order Gentianales; family Rubiaceae; genus Coffea; species Coffea eugenioides. The sequence goes on from NC_040036.1 coordinate 65,399,747, forward strand.
AGTTTTCCACTTTTCCTTCCAAAACAGAAATTGATTGTAATTAATCACTTTTTCCACCTCCTAGAGTCATTAAACATCATTTCCAATCATCATACATGACCCATCCATATGAAAACAGAAAAATCCCCAAAAATTATAAAACTTCACCAATTCAACCAAAATCAAGATATAATCCATAAAAGTGCATCTTGTACCACCACCAATCATGAATTGAACATCAATTAAGGGATGAGAGTGGTTCTTCACAACTCACCTTAGCCATACAAGAGATAGAGCAACAAATCACCTTAGCTTTCCAAACAACTCCACAAAACACCTCAAGACCACTTAGCAAAGAGATTTTATGGAATGATTTGGAGTTTTATTGGTTGGATTTGAAGATTGAGCAAGAAATAGAAGGAAGAAATTGAGAGCTTTTCTTTCTTTCTTGAGCAAGAACATTCGGCCAAGAAGCTTGCAAAATGAAGCTTATTTTGATCAATTTTTTTGTATTTATTTGGTAAAGGTAAAGGTAAGGTCAAATGGTCAAAGTCCAAGATTAAATCACAAGGTGACACTTGTCACCTTTTGGTTCAAAACTTATCTTTTTGTCTCTCCAATACAAATATCTTAACACTTAATACAAAATTCCAACAAGTTGTCAAAAATATAATGCATTTACCGCACTAGCGGGTCCCACGTTCAAAATACGCTCTTAATTTTTCAAAAACTAACCGATACTAGAAAAATCATTTTAAAACTATCTTTGCTCATAAACTTTATCTGGGGAATTTTTCTAATAAAGAAAATGTAGAAAAGGCGGGCGAGCAATAAAATAAACCCTAGAAAATTAGAAAATTTTCGGGTTCTCGCACTCATTCTTTCGGGGCGTCACAAACTCCCCTCCTTAAAAGAATGTCGTCCTCGACATTCCATCTTGTACCAATCAAGTCGAGACATCCCGCAAGAATCACTAATATTTCAAACCAAACCCACAGTCCGGCATCCTAAACTTCAAGCCTAGGATACACTACAAGAATCTGAAGCCTAAGCTCTGATACCAACTGTGACAGTTCTCAGGGTCACATCACAAGGTACCTATCAGCTTGCCACCCGCACGCGGGCATCCCCTACGGAGAGTTTCGCTTCGTGACTCTTCACGAACGAGAGGCTCGGGGCTTTTCCAGTAAAAGGACGTAGAGTCCCAACCGTCGGCATATGGCTCTGATACCAACTGTGACAGCCCCACCTCCCCCTAAGGCAAACCAGAGGGTTCGGCGGACCGCCTGCCCGGCTCTCGCCGGGACTCAGTCGTTCACTACAGTCCTCAAATGAATTACAATATAAATCTCAAATATTACAACATGTTATTCAATAATTACATGTCATAAGCGAAGCGGAAACTAAATTTTCAACTATACATCAAATGATTCCAAATCCAAACTGTACAAGATATATGCCATCCAGCCACATGAATAAGTACTACTCGCCCTTCCTTCGCCTTGAGCCCTGTGGAGGGGAATAAAATCGTTTTGGGTGAGCTAGAAGCTCAGCGAGTAACCAGTAAAAGCAGTCATCAAATATATTTCACAATAATGCATTTCAATGATGTCATGATTCCAAGATCAAATGTACGTTTATTGCTCTCGTGAGCCAGTGAAATCATTGCACTTGAACACCCAACGCTCAAATAGATCATTTAACATTAACAGTGAGAGGGAGCCCCTTTTTGAGCTCCAGATAACATGAACATGAACCATAAACAGGGTGGAGACGTTGGTGTCCAGCACAAGACTTTCCCAGAACTCATTGAAGCCAAAATCATATCATGAATTCACATGCAAGCACGCATGAGATGCCGTCGAGTAAATAATGCAAGAAACATTTCAATAATAACTTTGGAAACAGTTTAGGGTCACTCACCTCCATGGCTCAGAAACCATCCATCAAATATCATTGCCTTACTCAAATCCAAGCCTGAGATCACAAACGCAAAGCAATCAAGCCCTTTAAAAGTTCGGACAGCACTTCCCCTAAATTTGCTTACTTTTCCAGCCGTCATGGCTTCATTGTATTTCTCATTCAAACCCAAAGGTACACACACAACAACAAGTTCATTCAATAGCCATTCAGCAAGCTCCCAGAAGTACAAATACAAGTCAAGCTAGGGAAAAGTCCGGAAATGAAAGTTAAGCTCAAACCCAGAAAAACAGGTTTTGACGTCATTTTACGGTAATGGTACCAAAGGCGCTACAATTGTCGGATGAAGGTGAAAGACCCACCGTTTCGAAGCTAAGAGACAGGGCTACAATATTTCAGAAGGTCACTCAACCCAGTTTTGAGTGCAAACAGGTCAAAAATACAAGATACTACATCAAAAACGTAAAACAGATTCACCAAAATGCATTCCAGCGGAAACCTCATAACTCAGGCTCTCCAAGTCCAAATCCAGAAATTCCAAAACCATATGAAAGCTAAGAAACAGGTCTAAATTTCATCAGAAGGCCTCAACAACCAATTCGGAAGCAAGTCCAGCCAAAACAACCAATTACAGGCGCAATTCTTACATTCGGGTAAAACCAGAACAGCAATAGTAATTTCGACTTTTCTCACTCTACGCTACTCCGATTGACCTGAAATTTTGTAGGCACCTCTAAAATGTCATTCCCTACAACTTTCATGTTTTAAGCCAAGGCCAATTCGGCCTCTAACTAGGAGCTAAAAATTCGGACAGAATGAAGAACATTGAAACCTAGTTTTCCACTTTTCCTTCCAAAACAGAAATTGATTGTAATTAATCACTTTTTCCACCTCCTAGAGTCATTAAACATCATTTCCAATCATCATACATGACCCCATAATCATATCCATATGAAAACAGAAAAATCCCCAAAAATTATAAAACTTCACCAATTCAACCAAAATCAAGATATAATCCATAAAAGTGCATCTTATACCACCACCAATCATGAATTGAACATCAATTAAGGGATGAGAGTGGTTCTTCACAACTCACCTTAGCCATACAAGAGATAGAGCAACAAATCACCTTAGCTTTCCAAACAACTCCACAAAACACCTCAAGACCACTTAGCAAAGAGATTTTATGGAATGATTTGGAGTTTTATTGGTTGGATTTGAAGATTGAGCAAGAAATAGAAGGAAGAAATTGAGAGCTTTTCTTTCTTTCTTGAGCAAGAACATTCGGCCAAGAAGCTTGCAAAATGAAGCTTATTTTGATCAATTTTTTTGTATTTATTTGGTAAAGGTAAAGGTAAGGTCAAATGGTCAAAGTCCAAGATTAAATCACAAGGTGACACTTGTCACCTTTTGGTTCAAAACTTATCTTTTTGTCTCTCCAATACAAATATCTTAACACTTAATACAAAATTCCAACAAGTTGTCAAAAATATAATGCATTTACCGCACTAGCGGGTCCCACGTTCAAAATACGCTCTTAATTTTTCAAAAACTAACCGATACTAGAAAAATCATTTTAAAACTATCTTTGCTCATAAACTTTATCTGGGGAATTTTTCTAATAAAGAAAATGTAGAAAAGGCGGGCGAGCAATAAAATAAACCCTAGAAAATTAGAAAATTTTCGGGTTCTCGCACTCATTCTTTCGGGGCGTCACAAACTCCCCTCCTTAAAAGAATGTCGTCCTCGACATTCCATCTTGTACCAATCAAGTCGAGACATCCCGCAAGAATCACTAATATTTCAAACCAAACCCACAGTCCGGCATCCTAAACTTCAAGCCTAGGATACACTACAAGAATCTGAAGCCTAAGCTCTGATACCAACTGTGACAGTTCTCAGGGTCACATCACAAGGTACCTATCAGCTTGCCACCCGCACGCGGGCATCCCCTACGGAGAGTTTCGCTTCGTGACTCTTCACGAACGAGAGGCTCGGGGCTTTTCCAGTAAAAGGACGTAGAGTCCCAACCGTCGGCATATGGCTCTGATACCAACTGTGACAGCCCCACCTCCCCCTAAGGCAAACCAGAGGGTTCGGCGGACCGCCTGTCCGGCTCTCGCCGGGACTCAGTCGTTCACTACAGTCCTCAAATGAATTACAATATAAATCTCAAATATTACAACATGTTATTCAATAATTACATGTCATAAGCGAAGCGGAAACTAAATTTTCAACTATACATCAAATGATTCCAAATCCAAACTGTACAAGATATATGCCATCCAGCCACATGAATAAGTACTACTCGCCCTTCCTTCGCCTTGAGCCCTGTGGAGGGGAATAAAATCATTTTGGGTGAGCTAGAAGCTCAGCGAGTAACCAGTAAAAGCAGTCATCAAATATATTTCACAATAATGCATTTCAATGATGTCATGATTCCAAGATCAAATGTACGTTTATTGCTCTCGTGAGCCAGTGAAATCATTGCACTTGAACACCCAACGCTCAAATAGATCATTTAACATTAACAGTGAGAGGGAGCCCCTTTTTGAGCTCCAGATAACATGAACATGAACCATAAACAGGGTGGAGACGTTGGTGTCCAGCACAAGACTTTCCCAGAACTCATTGAAGCCAAAATCATATCATGAATTCACATGCAAGCACGCATGAGATGCCGTCGAGTAAATAATGCAAGAAACATTTCAATAATAACTTTGGAAACAGTTTAGGGTCACTCACCTCCATGGCTCAGAAACCATCCATCAAATATCATTGCCTTACTCAAATCCAAGCCTGAGATCACAAACGCAAAGCAATCAAGCCCTTTAAAAGTTCGGACAGCACTTCCCCTAAATTTGCTTACTTTTCCAGCCGTCATGGCTTCATTATATTTCTCATTCAAACCCAAAGGTACACACACAACAACAAGTTCATTCAATAGCCATTCAGCAAGCTCCCAGAAGTACAAATACAAGTCAAGCTAGGGAAAAGTCCGGAAATGAAAGTTAAGCTCAAACCCAGAAAAACAGGTTTTGACGTCATTTTACGGTAATGGTACCAAAGGCGCTACAATTGTCGGATGAAGGTGAAAGACCCACCGTTTCGAAGCTAAGAGACAGGGCTACAATATTTCAGAAGGTCACTCAACCCAGTTTTGAGTGCAAACAGGTCAAAAATACAAGATACTACATCAAAAACGTAAAACAGATTCACCAAAATGCATTCCAGCGGAAACCTCATAACTCAGGCTCTCCAAGTCCAAATCCAGAAATTCCAAAACCATATGAAAGCTAAGAAACAGGTATAAATTTCATCAGAAGGCCTCAACAACCAATTCGGAAGCAAGTCCAGCCAAAACAACCAATTACAGGCGCAATTCTTACATTCGGGTAAAACCAGAACAGCAATAGTAATTTCGACTTTTCTCACTCTACGCTACTCCGATTGACCTGAAATTTTGTAGCACCTCTAAAATGTCATTCCCTACAACTTTGATGTTTTAAGCCAAGGCCAATTCGGCCTCTAACTAGGAGCTAAAAATTCGGACAGAATGAAGAACATTGAAACCTAGTTTTCCACTTTTCCTTCCAAAACAGAAATTGATTGTAATTAATCACTTTTTCCACCTCCTAGAGTCATTAAACATCATTTCCAATCATCATACATGACCCCATAATCATATCCATATGAAAACAGAAAAATCCCCAAAAATTATAAAACTTCACCAATTCAACCAAAATCAAGATATAATCCATAAAAGTGCATCTTATACCACCACCAATCATGAATTGAACATCAATTAAGGGATGAGAGTGGTTCTTCACAACTCACCTTAGCCATACAAGAGATAGAGCAACAAATCACCTTAGCTTTCCAAACAACTCCACAAAACACCTCAAGACCACTTAGCAAAGAGATTTTATGGAATGATTTGGAGTTTTATTGGTTGGATTTGAAGATTGAGCAAGAAATAGAAGGAAGAAATTGAGAGCTTTTCTTTCTTTCTTGAGCAAGAACATTCGGCCAAGAAGCTTGCAAAATGAAGCTTATTTTGATCAATTTTTTTGTATTTATTTGGTAAAGGTAAAGGTAAGGTCAAATGGTCAAAGTCCAAGATTAAATCACAAGGTGACACTTGTCACCTTTTGGTTCAAAACTTATCTTTTTGTCTCTCCAATACAAATATCTTAACACTTAATACAAAATTCCAACAAGTTGTCAAAAATATAATGCATTTACCGCACTAGCGGGTCCCACGTTCAAAATACGCTCTTAATTTTTCAAAAACTAACCGATACTAGAAAAATCATTTTAAAACTATCTTTGTTCATAAACTTTATCTGGGGAATTTTTCTAATAAAGAAAATGTAGAAAAGGCGGGCGAGCAATAAAATAAACCCTAGAAAATTAGAAAATTTTCGGGTTCTCACACTCATTTTTTTCGGGGCGTCACAATCTCCCCTCCTTAAAAGAATGTCGTCCTCGACATTCCATCTTGTACCAATCAAGTCGAGACATCCCGCAAGAATCTCTCAAGCATTTCAAATCAAACCCACAGTCCGGCATCCTAAACTTCAAGCCTAGGATACACTACAAGAATCTGAAGCCTAAGCTCTGATACCAACTGTGACAGTTCTCAGGGTCACATCACAAGGTACCTATCAGCTTGCCACCCGCACGCGGGCATCCCCTACGGAGAGTTTCGCTTCGTGACTCTTCACGAACGAGAGGCTCGGGGCTTTTCCAGTAAAAGGACGTAGAGTCCCAACCGTCGGCATATGGCTCTGATACCAACTGTGACAGCCCCACCTCCCCCTAAGGCAAACCAGAGGGTTCGGCGGACCGCCTGCCCGGCTCTCGCCGGGACTCAGTCGTTCACTACAGTCCTCAAATGAATTACAATATAAATCTCAAATATTACAACATGTTATTCAATAATTACATGTCATAAGCGAAGCGGAAACTAAATTTTCAACTATACATCAAATGATTCCAAATCCAAACTGTACAAGATACATGCCATCCAGCCACATGAATAAGTACTACTCGCCCTTCCTTCGCCTTGAGCCCTGTGGAGGGGAATAAAATCGTTTTGGGTGAGCTAGAAGCTCAGCGAGTAACCAGTAAAAGCAGTCATCAAATATATTTCACAATAATGCATTTCAATGATGTCATGATTCCAAGATCAAATGTACGTTTATTGCTCTCGTGAGCCAGTGAAATCATTGCACTTGAACACCCAACGCTCAAATAGATCATTTAACATTAACAGTGAGAGGGAGCCCCTTTTTGAGCTCCAGATAACATGAACATGAACCATAAACAGGGTGGAGACGTTGGTGTCCAGCACAAGACTTTCCCAGAACTCATTGAAGCCAAAATCATATCATGAATTCACATGCAAGCACGCATGAGATGCCGTCGAGTAAATAATGCAAGAAACATTTCAATAATAACTTTGGAAACAGTTTAGGGTCACTCACCTCCATGGCTCAGAAACCATCCATCAAATATCATTGCCTTACTCAAATCCAAGCCTGAGATCACAAACGCAAAGCAATCAAGCCCTTTAAAAGTTCGGACAGCACTTCCCCTAAATTTGCTTACTTTTCCAGCCGTCATGGCTTCATTGTATTTCTCATTCAAACCCAAAGGTACACACACAACAACAAGTTCATTCAATAGCCATTCAGCAAGCTCCCAGAAGTACAAATACAAGTCAAGCTAGGGAAAAGTCCGGAAATGAAAGTTAAGCTCAAACCCAGAAAAACAGGTTTTGACGTCATTTTACGGTAATGGTACCAAAGGCGCTACAATTGTCGGATGAAGGTGAAAGACCCACCGTTTCGAAGCTAAGAGACAGGGCTACAATATTTCAGAAGGTCACTCAACCCAGTTTTGAGTGCAAACAGGTCAAAAATACAAGATACTACATCAAAAACGTAAAACAGATTCACCAAAATGCATTCCAGCGGAAACCTCATAACTCAGGCTCTCCAAGTCCAAATCCAGAAATTCCAAAACCATATGAAAGCTAAGAAACAGGTCTAAATTTCATCAGAAGGCCTCAACAACCAATTCGGAAGCAAGTCCAGCCAAAACAACCAATTACAGGCGCAATTCTTACATTCGGGTAAAACCAGAACAGCAATAGTAATTTCGACTTTTCTCACTCTACGCTACTCCGATTGACCTGAAATTTTGTAGGCACCTCTAAAATGTCATTCCCTACAACTTTTATGTTTTAAGCCAAGGCCAATTCGGCCTCTAACTAGGAGCTAAAAATTCGGACAGAATGAAGAACATTGAAACCTAGTTTTCCACTTTTCCTTCCAAAACAGAAATTGATTGTAATTAATCACTTTTTCCACCTCCTAGAGTCATTAAACATCATTTCCAATCATCATACATGACCCCATAATCATATCCATATGAAAACAGAAAAATCCCCAAAAATTATAAAACTTCACCAATTCAACCAAAATCAAGATATAATCCATAAAAGTGCATCTTATACCACCACCAATCATGAATTGAACATCAATTAAGGGATGAGAGTGGTTCTTCACAACTCACCTTAGCCATACAAGAGATAGAGCAACAAATCACCTTAGCTTTCCAAACAACTCCACAAAACACCTCAAGACCACTTAGCAAAGAGATTTTATGGAATGATTTGGAGTTTTATTGGTTGGATTTGAAGATTGAGCAAGAAATAGAAGGAAGAAATTGAGAGCTTTTCTTTCTTTCTTGAGCAAGAACATTCGGCCAAGAAGCTTGCAAAATGAAGCTTATTTTGATCAATTTTTTTGTATTTATTTGGTAAAGGTAAGGTCAAATGGTCAAAGTCCAAGATTAAATCACAAGGTGACACTTGTCACCTTTTGGTTCAAAACTTATCTTTTTGTCTCTCCAATACAAATATCTTAACACTTAATACAAAATTCCAACAAGTTGTCAAAAATATAATGCATTTACCGCACTAGCGGGTCCCACGTTCAAAATACGCTCTTAATTTTTCAAAAACTAACCGATACTAGAAAAATCATTTTAAAACTATCTTTGTTCATAAACTTTATCTGGCGAATTTTTCTAATAAAGAAAATGTAGAAAAGGCGGGCGAGCAATAAAATAAACCCTAGAAAATTAGAAAATTTTCGGGTTCTCGCACTCATTCTTTCGGGGCGTCACAAACTCCCCTCCTTAAAAGAATGTCGTCCTCGACATTCCATCTTGTACCAATCAAGTCGAGACATCCCGCTAGAATCACTAATATTTCAAACCAAACCCACAGTCCGGCACCTAAACTTCAAGCCTAGGATACACTACAAGAATCTGAAGCCTAAGCTCTGATACCAACTGTGACAGTTCTCAGGGTCACATCACAAGGTACCTATCAGCTTGCCACCCGCACGCGGGCATCCCCTACGGAAAGTTTCGCTTCGTGACTCTTCACGAACGAGAGGCTCGGGGCTTTTCTAGTAAAAGGACGTAGAGTCCCAAACCGTCGGGCATATGCTCTGATACCAACTGTGACAGCCCACCTCCCCCTAAGCAAACCAGAGGTTCGGCGGACCGCCTGCCCGGCTCTCGCCGGGACTCAGTCGTTCACTACAGTCCTCAAAATGAATTACATATAAATCGCAAAATATTACAAACATGTTATTCAAAATAATTACTGCATAGCGAAGCGAAACTAAATTTTCAACTATACATCAAATGATTCCAAATCCAAACTGTACAAGATATATTGCCATCCAGCCACATGAATAAGTACTACTCGCCCTTCCTTCGCCTTAGCCCTGTGAGGGGAATAAAATCGTTTTAGGCGTGAGCTAGAAGCTAGCTGAGTTAAACCAGTAAAAGCAGTCATCAAATATATTCCCATAATGCATTTCAATGATGTATGATTTCCAAGATCAAATGTACGTTTATTCTCTCGTGCAGCCAGTGAAATACATTGCACTTGAACACCAACAACGGTCAAATAGATCATTTAACATTAACAGTGAGAGGACCCTTTTTGAGCTCCAGATAACATGAACATGAACCATAAACAGGGTGGAGACGTTGGTGTCAAGCAACAGACTTCCCAGAACTCATTGAAGCCAAAATCATGATCATGAATTCACATGCAAGCACGCATGAGATGCCGTCGAGTAAATAATGCAAGAAACATTTTCAATAATAACTTTGGAAACAGTTAGGGTCACTCACCTCCATGCTCAGAAAACCATCCATCAATATCATTGCCTTATCAAAATCCAAGCCTGAGTAAAACCACAAACGCAAGCAATCAAGCCCTTTAAAAGCTTCGGACAGCATTCCCCTAAATTTGCTACTTTTCCAGCCGTCAGGCTCATTGTATTTCTCATTCAAACCCAAAGGTACACACACAACAACAAGTTCATTCAATAGCCATTCAGCAAGCTCCCAGAAGTACAAATACAAGTCAAGCTAGGGAAAAGTCCGGAAATGAAAGTTAAGCTCAAACCCAGAAAAACAGGTTTTGACGTCATTTTACGGTAATGGTACCAAAGGCGCTACAATTGTCGGATGAAGGTGAAAAACCCACCGTTTCGAAGCTAAGAGACAGGGCTACAATATTTCAGAAGGTCACTCAACCCAATTTTGAGTGCAAACAGGTCAAAAATACAAGATACTACATCAAAAACGTAAAACAGATTCACCAAAATGCATTCCAGCGGAAACCTCATAACTCAGGCTCTCCAAGTCCAAATCCAGAAATTCCAAAACCATATGAAAGCTAAGAAACAGGTCTAAATTTCATCAGAAGGCCTCAACAACCAATTCGGAAGCAAGTCCAGCCAAAACAACCAATTACAGGCGCAATTCTTACATTCGGGTAAAACCAGAACAGCAATTGTAATTTCGACTTTTCTCACTCTACGCTACTCCGATTGACCTGAAATTTTGTAGGCACCTCTAAAATGGCATTCCCTACAACTTTGATGTTTTAAGCCAAGGCCAATTCGGCCTCTAACTAGGAGCTAAAATTTCGGACAGAATGAAGAACATTGAAACCTAGTTTTCCACTTTTCCTTCCAAAACAGAAATTGATTGTAATTAATCACTTTTTCCACCTACTAGAGTCATTAAACATCATTTCCAATCATCATACATGACCCCATAATCATATCCATATGAAAACAGAAAAATCCCCAAAAATTATAAAACTTCACCAATTCAACCAAAATCAAGATATAATCCATAAAAGTGCATCTTATACCACCACCAATCATGAACTGAACATCAATTAAGGGATGAGAGTGGTTCTTCACAACTCACCTTAGCCATACAAGAGATAGAGCAACAAATCACCTTAGCTTTCCAAACAACTCCACAAAACACCTCAAGACCACTTAGCAAAGAGATTTTATGGAATGATTTGGAGTTTTATTGGTTGGATTTGAAGATTGAGCAAGAAATAGAAGGAAGAAATTGAGAGCTTTTCTTTCTTTCTTGAGCAAGAACATTCGGCCAAGAAGCTTGCAAAATGAAGCATATTTTGATCAATTTTTTTGTATTTATTTGGTAAAGGTAAAGGTAAGGTCAAATGGTCAAAGTCCAAGATTAAATCACAAGGTGACACTTGTCACCTTTTGGTTCAAAACTTATCTTTTTGTCTCTCCAATACAAATATCTTAACACTTAATACAAAATTCCAACAAGTTGTCAAAAATATAATGCATTTACCGCACTAGCGGGTCCCACGTTCAAAATACGCTCTTAATTTTTCAAAAACTAACCGATACTAGAAAAATCATTTTAAAACTATCTTTGTTCATAAACTTTATCTGGCGAATTTTTCTAATAAAGAAAAAGTAGAAAAGGCGGGCGAGCAATAAAATAAACCCTAGAAAATTAGAAAATTTTCGGGTTCTCGCACTCATTCTTTCGGGGCGTCACAAACTCCCCTCCTTAAAAGCATGTCGTCCTCGACATTCCATCTGGTACCAATCCAAGCGAGACATCCCGCAAGAATCACTAAATATTTCAAACCAAACCACAGTCGCATCCTAAACTTCAAGCCTAGGAACACTACAAGAATCTGAGCCTAAGCTCTGATACCAACTGTGACAGTTCTCAGGTCGCATCACAAGGTACCTATCAGCTGCACCCCGCACGCGGCATCCCCTACGGAGAGTTTCGTCGGGACTTCTTCACGAACGAAGGTCGGCCCTTTTTGCCAGTAAAAAGACGTAGAGTCCCAACCGTCGGCATTGGCTCTATACCAACTTTGTGACAGCCCCACCTCCCCCTTAAGGCAAACCAGAGGTTCGCGGACCGCCTGCCCGGCTCTCGCCGGACTTCAGTCGTTCACTACAGCTCTCAAATGAATTACCAATAAAATCTCAAATATTACAACATGTTATTCAATAATTACATGTCATAAGCGAAGCGGAAACTAAATTTTCAACATATACATCAAAGTTCCAAATCCAAACTGTACAAGAATATTTGCCATCCAGCCACAATGATAAGTACTACTCGCCCTTCCTTCGCCTTGAGCCCTGTGGAGGGAAATAAAATCGTTTGGGGAGCTAGAAGCTCAGCGATAACCATAAAAGCCAGTCATCAAATATATTTCACAATAATGCATTTCAATGATGTCATATTCCAAGATCAAAGTACGTTTATTGCTCCGTGAGAACAGTGAATCATTGACTTGAACACCCCAACGGTCAAATAGATCATTTAACATTAACAGTGAGGAGGGAGCCCCTTTTTGAGCTCCAGATAACATGAACATGAACCAAAACAGGGTGGAGGACGTTGTTCCAGCACCAAGACTTCCCAGAACTCATTAAGCAAATCATTCATGAATTCCAACATGCAAGCACGCATGAGATGCCGTCGAGTAATAATGCAAGAAAACATTTCAATAATAACTTTGGAAACAGTTTAGGTCACTCACCTCCAATGCTTCAGAAACCATCCATCAAAATCATGCCTTACCTCAAATCCAAGCCTGAGATCACACGCAAAGCAATCAAGCCCTTAAAAGTTCGGACAGCCACTTCCCCTAAATTGTGCTTACTTTTCCAGCCGTCCATGGCTTCATTGTGATTTCTCATTCAAACCAAAGACGTACACCACACAACAACAAGTTCATCAATATCCATTCAGCAAGCTCCCAGAAGTACAAATACAAGTCAAGTAGGGAAAAGTCCGGAAATGAAGAGTTAAGCTCAAACCCAGAAAAAACAGGTTTTGACTGGTCATTTACAGGAATCAGTCACCAAAGGCGCTACAATTGTCGGATGAAGGTGAAAGACCCACCGTTTCGAAGCTAAGAGACAGGGCTACAATATTTCAGAGGTCACTCAACCCAGTTTTGAGTGCAAACAGGTCAAAAATAAAAGATACTACATCAAAAACGTAAAACAGATTCACCAAAATGCATTCCAGCGGAAACCTCATAACTCAGGCTCTCCAAGTCCAAATCCAGAAATTCCAAAACCATATGAAAGCTAAGAAACAGGTCTAAATTTCATCAGAAGGCCTCAACAACCAATTCGGAAGCAAGTCCAGCCAAAACAACCAATTACAGGCGCAATTCTTACATTCGGGTAAAACCAGAACAGAAATAGTAATTTCGACTTTTCTCACTCTACGCTACTCCGATTGACCTGAAATTTTGTAGGCACCTCTAAAATGTCATTCCCTACAACTTTGATGTTTTAAGCCAAGGCCAATTCGGCCTCTAACTAGGAGCTAAAAATTCGGACAGAATGAAGAACATTGAAACCTAGTTTTCCACTTTTCCTTCCAAAACAGAAATTGATTGTAATTAATCACTTTTTCCACCTCCTAGAGTCATTAAACATCATTTCCAATCATCATACATGACCCCATAATCATATCCATATGAAAACAGAAAAATCCCCAAAAATTATAAAACTTCACCAATTCAACCAAAATCAAGATATAATCCATAAAAGTGCATCTTATACCACCACCAATCATGAATTGAACATCAATTAAGGGATGAGAGTGGTTCTTCACAAATCACCTTAGCCATACAAGAGATAGAGCAACAAATCACCTTAGCTTTCCAAACAACTCCACAAAACACCTCAAGACCACTTAGCAAAGAGATTTTATGGAATGATTTGGAGTTTTATTGGTTGGATTTGAAGATTGAGCAAGAAATAGAAGGAAGAAATTGAGAGCTTTTCTTTCTTTCTTGAGCAAGAACATTCGGCCAAGAAGCTTGCAAAATGAAGCTTATTTTGATCAATTTTTTTGTATTTATTTGGTAAAGGTAAAGGTAAGGTCAAATGGTCAAAGTCCAAGATTAAATCACAAGGTGACACTTGTCACCTTTTGGTTCAAAACTTATCTTTTTGTCTCTCCAATACAAATATCTTAACACTTAATACAAAATTCCAACAAGTTGTCAAAAATATAATGCATTTACCGCACTAGCGGGTCCCACGTTCAAAATACGCTCTTAATTTTTCAAAAACTAACCGATACTAGAAAAATCATTTTAAAACTATCTTTGTTCATAAACTTTATCTGGCGAATTTTTCTAATAAAGAAAAAGTAGAAAAGGCGGGCGAGCAATAAAATAAACCCTAGAAAATTAGAAAATTTTCGGGTTCTCGCACTCATTCTTTCGGGGCGTCACAAACTCCCCTCCTTAAAAGCATGTCGTCGACATTACATCTTGTACGAAATCAAGTTCGAGACAATCGCCCAGCAAGAATCACTAATATTTCAAACCAAACCCACAGTCAGGCATCCTAAACTTCAAAGCCTAGGATACACTACAAGAATCCTGAATAAGCCTAAGCTCTGATATCCACTGTGACATGTTCTCATGGGTCACATCACAAGTACCTATCAAGGCTTGCCACGCCGCACGGGCGGGCATCCGCCTACGGAGAGTTTCGCTTTCGGTGGACTCTTCCATGGAACGGAGAGGCTCGGCGGCTTTTCCACAGTAAAAGGACGGTAGAGTCGCCAACCGTCGGCATATGGCTCTGATACCAAACTGTGACAGCCCACCTCCCTAAGGCCAAACCAGAGGGTTCGGCGGACGCGCACTGCCCGGGCTCTCGCCGGGGACTCAGTTCGTTCACAATACAGTCCTCAACATGAATTACAATATAATCTCAAATATTAGCAACATGTATTTCAATAATTACATGTCATAAGCGAAGCGGAAACTAAATTTTCAACTATTACATCAAATGATTCCCAATCCAAGAACTGTACAAGATATATGCCATCCAGCTACATGAAATAAGTACTATCGCCCTTCCTTTCGCCTTGAGCCTGTGAGGGGAATAAAATCGTTTTGGGGTGAGCTAGAAGCATCAGCGCGTAACCAGTAAAAGCAGGGTCCATCAAAATATATTCACACAATAATGGCATTTCAAGATGTCATGATTCCCAAGATCAAATGTACGTATTATTGCTCTCAGTGAGCAGTGGAAATCATTGCACTTGAACAACGACCAAACGCTCAAAATAGATCATTTAACATTAACAGTGAGAGGACCCCTTTTTGAGCTCCAGAAACATGAACATGAACCTAAACAGGGGTGGAGACGTTGGTGTCCAGCATCAAGACTTTCCCAGAATCATTGAAGGCCAAAATCATATACATGAATTCACAATGCAACGACGCATGAGATGGCGGTCGAGTAATAATATCGCAAGAAACATTTCAATAATAACTTTGGAAACAGTTTAGGGTCACTCACCTCCATGGCTCAGAAACCATCCATCAAATATCATTGCCTTACTCAAATCCAAGCCTGAGATCACAAACGCAAAGCAATCAAGCCCTTTAAAAGTTCGGACAGCACTTCCCCTAAATTTGCTTACTTTTCCAGCCGTCATGGCTTCATTGTATTTCTCATTCAAACCCAAAGGTACACACACAACAACAAGTTCATTCAATAGCCATTCAGCAAGCTCCCAGAAGTACAAATACAAGTCAAGCTAGGGAAAAGTCCGGAAATGAAAGTTAAGCTCAAACCCAGAAAAAAAGGTTTTGACGTCATTTTACGGTAATGGTACCAAAGGCGCTACAATTGTCGGATGGAGGTGAAAGACCCACCGTTTCGAATCTAAGAGACAGGGCTACAATATTTCAGAAGGTCACTCAACCCAGTTTTGAGTGCAAACAGGTCAAAAATACAAGATACTACATCAAAAACGTAAAACAGATTCACCAAAATGCATTCCAGCGGAAACCTCATAACTCAGGCTCTCCAAGTCCAAATCCGGAAATTCCAAAACCATATCAAAGCTAAGAAACAGGTCTAAATTTCATCAGAAGGCCTCAACAACCAATTCGGAAGCAAGTCCAGCCAAAACAACCAATTACAGGCCCAATTCTTACATTCGGGTAAAACCAGAACAGCAATAGTAATTTCAACGTTTCTCACTCTACGCTACTCCGATTGACCTGAACTTTTGTAGAAACCTATAAAATGTCATTCCCTACAACTTTCATGTTTTAAGCCAAGGCCAATTCGTCTCTAAATAGGAGCTAAAAATTCGGACAGAATGAAGAACATTGAAACCTAGTTTTCCACTTTTCCTTCCAAAACAGAAATTGATTGTAATTAATCACTTTTTCCACCTCCTAGAGTCATTAAACATCATTTCCAATCATCATACAAGACCCCATAATCATATCCATATGAAAACAGAAAAATCCCCAAAAATTATAAAACTTCACCAATTCAACCAAAATCAAGATATAATCCTTAAAAGTGCATCTTATACCACCACCAATCATGAATTGAACATCAATTAAGGGATGAGAGTGGTTTTTCACAACTCACCTTAGCCATACAAGAGATAGAGCAACAAATCACCTTAGCTTTCGAAACAACTCCACAAAACACCTCAAGACCACTTAGCAAAGAGATTTTATGGAATGATTTGGAGTTTTATTGGTGGGATTTGAAGATTGAGCAAGAAATAGAAGGAAGAAATTGAGAGCTTTTCTTTCTTTCTTGAGCAAGAACATTCGGCCAACAAGCTTGCAAAATGAAGCTTATTTTGATCAATTTTTTTGTATTTATTTGGTAAAGGTAAAGGTAAGGTCAAATGGTCAAAGTCCAAGATTAAATCACAAGGTGACACTTGTCACCTTTTGGTTCAAAACTTATCTTTTTGTCTCTCCAATACAAATATCTTAACACTTAATACAAAATTCCAACAAGTTGTCAAAAATATAATGCATTTACCGCACTAGCGGGTCCCACGTTCAAAATACGCTCTTAATTTTTCAAAATCTAACCGATACTAGAAAAATCATTTTAAAACTATATTTGTTCATAAACTTTATCTGGCGAATTTTTCTAATAAAGAAAATGTAGAAAAGGCGGGCGAGCAATAAAATAAACCCTAGAAAATTAGAAAATTTTCGGGTTCTCGCACTTATTCTTTCGGGGGCGTCACAAAACTCCACCCTCCCTTAAAGAATGTCGTCCTCTGACATTCCATCTTGTAACCAATCAAGTCGAGACATCCCGCAAGAATCACTAAAATATTTCAAACCAACCACAGTCCGGCATCTAAACTTCAAGCCTAGGTAACACTACAAGAATCTGAAGCTAAGCCTTCTGATACCTACTTGACAGTTCTCAGGGTCACATCAACAAGGTACCTATAGCTTTGCCACCCGCTACGCCGGGCATCTCCCTACGGAGAGTTTCGCTTCGTGACTCTTCACGAACGAGAGGCTCGGGGCTTTTTCCTGTAAAAGGACGTAGAGTCCCAACCGTCGGCAATATGGCTCTGATACCAAACTGTGAGCAGCCCACACCTCCCCCTAAGGCAATACCAGAGGGTTCGGTCGACCGCCTGCCCGGTCTCTCGCCGGGACTCAGTCGTTCACATACAGTTCCTCAAATGAATTACTAAATATTTTAAATCTCAAATATTAAAATGTTATTCAAATAAATACATGTCATAAGCGAAGCCGGAAACTAAATTTTCAAACTACATCAATGATTCCCAAATCCAAAACTGTACAAGATATATGCCATCACAGCCACATGAATAAGTACTACTCGCCCTTATGGGACCTTCGCCTTGAGCCCTGTGGAGGGGAATAAAAATCGTTTTGGGTGAGTAGAAGCTCAGCGAGTAAAACCAGTAAAATCAGTCATCAGTTAATATTCACAAATAATCACATTTCAATGATGTCGTGATTTCCAAGATCAAATGTATCGTTTATTGCTCTCGTGAGCCAGTGAAATCATTGCACTTGAACACCCAACGCTCAAATAGATCATTTAACATTAACAGTGAGAGGGAGCCCTTTTTGAGCTCCAGATAACATGAACATGAACCATAAACAGGGTGGAGACGTTGGTGTCCAGCTCAAGACTTTCCCATAACTCATTGAAGCCAAAATCATATCATGAATTCACATGCAAGCACGCATGAGATGCCGTCGAGTAAATAATGCAAGAAACATTTCAATAATAACTTTGGAAACAGTTTAGGGTCACTCACCTCCATGGCTCAGAAACCATCCATCAAATATCATTGCCTTACTCAAATCCAAGCCTGAGATCACAAACGCAAAGCAATCAAGCCCTTTAAAAGTTCGGACAGCACTTCCCCTAAATTTGCTTACTTTTCCAGCCGTCATGGCTTCATTGTATTTCTCATTCAAACCCAAAGGTACACACACAACAACAAGTTCATTCAATAGCCATTCAACAAGCTCCCAGAAGTACAAATACAAGTCAAGCTAGGGAAAAGTCCGGAAATGAAAGTTAAGCTCAAACCCAGAAAAACTGGTTTTGACGTCATTTTACGGTAATGGTACCAAAGGCGCTAAAATTGTCGGATGGAGGTGAAAGACCCACCGTTTCGAATCTAAGAGACAGGGCTACAATATTTCAGAAGGTCACTCAACCCAGTTTTGAGTGCAAACAGGTCAAAAATACAAGATACTACATCAAAAACGTAAAACAGATTCACCAAAATGCATTCCAGCGGAAACCTCATAACTCAGGCTCTCCAAGTCCAAATCCGGAAATTCCAAAACCATATCAAAGCTAAGAAACAGTTCTAAATTTCATCAGAAGGCCTCAACAACCAATTCGGAAGCAAGTCCAGCCAAAACAACCAATTACAGGCCCAATTCTTACATTCGGGTAAAACCAGAACAGCAATAGTAATTTCAACGTTTCTCACTCTACGCTACTCCGATTGACCTGAACTTTTGTAGAAACCTATAAAATGTCATTCCCTACAACTTTCATGTTTTAAGCCAAGGCCAATTCGGCCTCTAACTAGGAGCTAAAAATTCGGACAGAATGAAGAACATTGAAACCTAGTTTTCCACTTTTCCTTTCAAAACAGAAATTGATTGTAATTAATCACTTTTTCCACCTCCTAGAGTCATTAAACATCATTTCCAATCATCATACATGACCCCATAATCATATCCATATGAAAACAGAAAAATCCCCAAAAATTATAAAACTTCACCAATTCAACCAAAATCAAGATATAATCCATAAAAGTGCATCTTATACCACTACCAATCATGAATTGAACATCAATTAAGGGAGGAGAGTGGTTCTTCACAACTCACCTTAGCCATACAAGAGATAGAGCAACAAATCACCTTAGCTTTCCAAACAACTCCACAAAACACCTCAAGACCACTTAGCAAAGAGATTTTATGGAATGATTTGGAGTTTTATTGGTTGGATTTTGAAGATTGAGCAAGAAATAGAAGGAAGAAATTGAGAGCTTTTCTTTCTTTCTTGAGCAAGAACATTCGGCCAAGAAGCTTGCAAAATGAAGCTTATTTTGATCAATTTTTTTGTATTTATTTGGTAAAGGTAAAGGTAAGGTCAAATGGTCAAAGTCCAAGATTAAATCACAAGGTGACACTTGTCACCTTTTGGTTCAAAACTTATCTTTTTCTCTCTCCAATACAAATATCTTAACACTTAATACAAAATTCCAACAAGTTGTCAAAAATATAATGCATTTACCGCACTAGCGGGTCCCACGTTCAAAATACGCTCTTAATTTTTCAAAAACTAACCGATACTAGAAAAATCATTTTAAAACTATCTTTGTTCATAAACTTTATCTGGCGAATTTTTCTAATAAAGAAAATGTAGAAAAGGCGGGCGAGCAATAAAATAAACCCTAGAAAATTAGAAAATTTTCGGGTTCTCGCACTCATTCTTTCGGGGCGTCACAAACTCCCCTCCTTAAAAGAATGTCGTCCTCGACATTCCATCTTGTACCAATCAAGTCGAGACATCCCGCAAGAATCACTAATATTTCAAACCAAACCCACAAGTCCGGCATTCCTAAACTGTTCAGCCTAGGATACAACTACAAGAATCTGGAGCCTTAAGCTCTGATACGTGGCAACTGTGACAGTTCCTCAGGGTCATCATCACAAGGTACCTATCAGCTTGCCACTCGCACGCGGGCATCCCTCATCGGAGAGTTTTCGCTTTCGTGACTCTTCAACGGAACGAGAGGCTCGGGCTTTTCAGTAAAAAGGAACGTAGAGTCCCAACCGGTCGCAGATATGGCTCTGATACCAAACTGTGACAGCCCCACCTCCGCGCCTAAGGCAAACCAGAGGGTTCGGCGGACCGCCTGCCGGCTCTCGCCCGGGACTCAGTCGTTCACGTACAAGTCCTCAATGAATTACAATATAAATCTCAAATATTAAACAGAACATGTTTATTCAATTAATTAATGTCATAAGCGAAGCGGAAACTAATTTTCAACTATACATCAAATGATTCCAAATCCAAACTGTACAAGATACATGCCATCCAGCCACATGAATAAGTACTACTCGCCCTTCCTTCGCCTTGAGCCCTGTGGAGGGGAATAAAATCGTTTTGGGTGAGCTAGAAGCTCACCGAGTAACCAGTAAAAGCAGTCATCAAATATATTTCACAATAATGCATTTCAATGATGTCATGATTCCAAGATCAAATGTACGTTTATTGCTCTCGTGAGCCAGTGAAATCATTGCACTTGAACACCCAACGCTCAAATAGATCATTTAACATTAACAGTGAGAGGGAGCCCCTTTTTGAGCTCCAGATAACATGAAAATGAACCATAACAGGGTGAGACGTTGGTGTCGCAGCACAAGACTTTCCCGAGACTCATTGAAGCCAATCATATCATGAGACTTCACAATGCAAGCAACGCATGAGATGCCGTCGAGTAAATAATGGCAATGAAACATTTCAATATAACTTTGGAAAACAGTTTAGGTCACTCACCTCCATGGCTCAGAAACATCCATCAAAATATCATTGCCTTACTCAAATCCGGCAAGCCTGAGATGCACAAACGCAAAGCAATCAAGCCCTATTAAAAAGTTCCGGACAGCACTTCGCCCTAAATTTGCTTACTTTTCCAGCCGTCATGGATTCATTGGTAATTTCTCAAATTTCAAACCAAAGGTACAGACACACCCAACAACAAGTTCATTCAATAGCCATTCAGCAAGCTCCCAGAAGTACAAAATTACAAGTCAAGCTAGGGAAAAGTCCCGGAAATGAATAGTTAAAGCTCAAACCCAAGAAAAGTGTTTTGAACGTCATTTTACGGTAATGGTACCAAAGGCGCCTACAATTGTCGGATGGAGGTGAAAGACCCACCGTTTCGAATCTAAGAGACAGGGCTACAATATTTCAGAAGGTCACTCAACCCAGTTTTGAGTGCAAACAGGTCAAAAATACAAGATACTACATCAAAAACGTAAAACAGATTCACCAAAATCCATTCCAGCGGAAACCTCATAACTCAGGCTCTCCAAGTCCAAATCCAGAAATTCCAAAACCATATGAAAGCTAAGAAACAGGTCTAAATTTCATCAGAAGGCCTCAACAACCAATTCGGAAGAAAGTCCAGCCAAAACAACCAATTACAGGCGCAATTCTTACATTCGGGTAAAACCAGAATAGCAATAGTAATTTTGACTTTTCTCACTCTACGCTACTCCGATTGACCTGAAATTTTGTAGACACCTCTAAATTGTCATTCCCTACAACTTTCATGTTTTAAGTCAAGGCCAATTCGGCCTCTAACTAGGAGCTAAAAATTCGGACAAAATGAAGAACATTGAAACCTAGTTTTTCATTTTTCCTTCCAAAACAGAAATTGATTGTAATTAATCACTTTTTCCACCTCTTAGAGTCATTAAACATCATTTCCAATTATCATACATGACCCCATAATCATATCCATATGAAAACAGAAAAATCCCCAAAAATTATAAAACTTCACCAATTCAACCAAAATCAAGATATAATCCATAAAAGTGCATCTTATACCACCACCAATCATGAATTGAACATCAATTAAGGGATGAGAGTGGTTCTTCACAACTCACCTTAGCCATACAAGAGATAGAGCAACAAATCACCTTAGCTTTCCAAACAACTCCACAAAACACCTCAAGACCACTTAGCAAAGAGATTTTATGGAATGATTTGGAGTTTTATTGGTTGGATTTGAAGATTGAGCAAGAAATAGAAGGAAGAAATTGAGAGCTTTTCTTTCTTTCTTGAGCAAGAACATTCGGCCAAGAAGCTTGCAAAATGAAGCATATTTTGATCAATTTTTTTGTATTTATTTGGTAAAGGTAAAGGTAAGGTCAAATGGTCAAAGTCCAAGATTAAATCACAAGGTGACACTTGTCACCTTTTGGTTCAAAACTTATCTTTTTGTCTCTCCAATACAAATATCTTAACACTTAATACAAAATTCCAACAAGTTGTCAAAAATATAATGCAATTACCGCACTAGCGGGTCCACGTTGCAAAATACGCTCTCAATTTTTCAAAAACTAACCGGATACTAGAAAAAATCATTTTAAACTATCTTGCTCCATAAACTTTTATCTGGGGAATTTTTCTAATAAAGAAAATGTAAGAAAAAGGCGGGCGAGCAATTAAAATAAACCCTAAGAAATTTAGAAAATTTTCGTGGTTCTCGACTCATTCTTTCGGGGCGTCACAAAACTCCCCTCCTTAAAAGAATGTCGTCCTCGGACATCCAACTCTTGTACCTAATTCAAGTCGAGAACATCCGCAGAATCACTAATATTTCAAACCAAACCCACAGTCCGCATCCTAAACCTTCAAAGCCTAAGGATACACTACAAGAATCCTGAAGCCTAAGCTCTGATACGCACTGTGACAATTCTCAGGGTCACATCACAAGGTACCTATCAAGCTTGCCACACACACTGCGGGCATCCCCTACGGAGAGTTTTCGCTTCGTGACTCTTCACGAACGAGTGGTCTTCCGGGGCTTTTCCAGTAACAGGACGTAGAGTCCCAACCGTCGGCATATGGCTCTGATACCAACTGTGACAGCCCCACCTCCCCCTAAGGCAAACCAGAGGGTTCGGCGGACCGCCTGCCCGGCTCTCGCCGGGACTCAGTCGTTCACTACAGTCCTCAAATGAATTACAATATAAATCTCAAATATTACAACATGTTATTCAATAATTACATGTCATAAGCGAAACGGAAACTAAATTTTCAACTATACATCAAATGATTCCAAATCCAAACTGTACAAGATACATGCCATCCAGCCACATGAATAAGTACTACTCGCCCTTCCTTCGCCTTGAGCCCTGTGGAGGGGAATAAAATCGTTTTGGGTGAGCTAGAAGCTCAGCGAGTAACCAGTAAAAGAAGTCATCAAATATATTTCATAATAATGCATTTCAATGATGTCATGATTCCAAGATCAAATGTACGTTTATTGCTCTCGTGAGCCAGTGAAATCATTGCACTTGAACACCAACCGCTCAATAGATCATTTAACCAATTAAAAGTGAGAGGGAGGCCCCCCTTTTTGAGCTCCAGATAACATGAACAATGAACCATAAACAGGGTGGAGACGTTGGTGTCCAGCCACAAGACTTTCCCAGAACTCATTGAAGCCAAAATCAATTATCATGAATTTCACATGCAAGCACGCATGAGATGCGTGAGTATAATAATGCAAGAAACATTTCAGTAATAACTTTGGAAACAGTTTAGGGTCACTCACCTCCATGGCTCAGAAACCATCCATCAAATATCATTGCCTTACTCAAATCCAAGCCTGAGATCACAAACGCAAAGCAATCAAGCCCTTTAAAAGTTCGGACAGCACTTCCCCTAAATTTGCTTACTTTTCCAGCCGTCATGGCTTCATTGTATTTCTCATTCAACCCGAAAGGTACACACACAACAACAAGTTCATTCAATAGCCATTCAGCAAGCTCCCAGAAGTACAAATACAAGTCAAGCTAGGGAAAAGTCCGGAAATGAAAGTTAAGCTCAAACCCAGAAAAACAGGTTTTGACGTCATTTTACGGTAATGGTACCAAAGGCGCTAAAATTGTCGGATGAAGGTGAAAGACCCACCGTTTCGAAGCTAAGAGACAGGGCTACAATATTTCAGAAGGTCACTCAACCCAGTTTTGAGTGCAAACAGGTCAAAAATACAAGATACTACATCAAAAACGTAAAAACAGATTCACCAAATGCAAATTCCAAAATGCGGAAAACCTCATAACTCAGGCTCTCCAAAGTCCAAAATCCAGAAATTCCAAAACATATCAAAGCTAAGAAACAGGTATAAATTTCATCAGAAGGCCTCAACAACCAATTCGGAAGCAAGTCCAGCCAAAACAACCAATTACAGGCCCAATTCTTACATTCGGGTAAAACCAGAACAGCAATAGTAATTTCGACTTTTTCTCACTCTACGCTACTCCGATTGACCTGAAATTTTGTAGAAACCTATAAAATGTCATTCCCTACAACTTTCATGTTTTAAGCCAAGGCCAATTCGGCCTCTAACTAGGAGCTAAAAATTCGGACAGAATGAAGAACATTGAAACCTAGTTTTCCACTTTTCCTTCCAAAACAGAAATTGATTGTAATTAATCACTTTTTCCACCTCCTAGAGTCATTAAACATCATTTCCAATCATCATACATGACCCCATAATCATATCCATATGAAAACAGAAAAATCCCCAAAAATTATAAAACTTCACCAATTCAACCAAAATCAAGATATAATCCATAAAAGTGCATCTTATACCACCACCAATCATGAATTGAACATCAATTAAGGGAGGAGAGTGGTTCTTCACAACTCACCTTAGCCATACAAGAGATAGAGCAACAAATCACCTTAGCTTTCCAAACAACTCCACAAAACACCTCAAGACCACTTAGCAAAGAGATTTTATGGAATGATTTGGAGTTTTATTGGTTGGATTTGAAGATTGAGCAAGAAATAGAAGGAAGAAATTGAGAGCTTTTCTTTCTTTCTTGAGCAAGAACATTCGGCCAAGAAGCTTGCAAAATGAAGCTTATTTTGATCAATTTTTTTGTATTTATTTGGTAAAGGTAAAGGTAAGGTCAAATGGTCAAAGTCCAAGATTAAATCACAAGGTGACACTTGTCACCTTTTGGTTCAAAACTTATCTTTTTCTCTCTCCAATACAAATATCTTAACACTTAATACAAAATTCCAACAAGTTGTCAAAAATATAATGCATTTACCGCACTAGCGGGTCCCACGTTCAAAATACGCTCTTAATTTTTCAAAAACTAACCGATACTAGAAAAATCATTTTAAAACTATCTTTGCTCATAAACTTTATCTGGCGAATTTTTCTAATAAAGAAAATGTAGAAAAGGCGGGCGAGCAATAAAATAAACCCTAGAAAATTAGAAAATTTTCGGGTTCTCGCACTCATTCTTTCGGGGCGTCACAAACTCCCCTCCTTAAAAGAATGTCGTCCTCGACATTCCATCTTGTACCAATCAAGTCGAGACATCCCGCAAGAATCACTAATATTTCAAACCAAACCCACAGTCCGGCATCCTAAACTTCAAGCCTAGGATACACAACAAGAATCTGAAGCCTAAGCTCTGATACCAA